>NW_014577641.1:14142-24142 GCF_000485595.1 Priapulus caudatus | reverse complement strand
CCGTGAAGAATGCACACGCATAGTTGGAATTTGGCGGCTGCCCGGCTCGCCCACTACCTCGTCCTCACTACCTCGGCACCCCGACCCTCAGAGGAATCGTGATTAGTAAGAAGGTCGATGCCCCAGCGTCGCGCGCACACAGGCACATGGGACAGTCAGTAAAAAACTGAAAATATATTAAATAAATATGAACGCACATTCACAAATTACACTTCCACTGTTGTGTCACTGTATATCAACTTGCTTTCCCAAAACCTAATGCAGAACTAGCCGCTCGCGCACTATTATTTTCAGTTTTTACTGACTCTATCCCCAAGTGCCCGTGTCGCGCACGTCTAAACTATAGACTCCCGATGGACACATCGCTGACAGACAAGCCCGCCAGTGTTCGCGCTGATCATCGGCTGATGCATTATACCCGTAATTTCTTAGAACGCTGACGATTGTGTCGAGCTAAATTACCGATGTTGTGATTACTGCAGACGCACACAGTAGGTCATTGTGAAGGGCAGTCCGCACGAACTAGCATTGTGAAATAGGTTTTGTAAACATTCCTATATAGCGCAGGAGATAGCGTAACCGATCAGCGGCGGCGCTACGTGAAAGCAGCAGTGAGGCTGAGAGGGTCTATGTCCCCCAGGGTACTGCCGGAACGTACCCTGGGTACGGTCCGGTATACCGGAACGTACCCTGGTACTATCTAATATGCCGACCGTACCTCACTTACTCCACTAACGATTCTAGGGAGTCGCCTACGCCTACTGCCAACCATAACCCTAACCCTAACCCTAAACCATATCAGATAGTTATCAGGGTACGTTCCGGTATACGCGGACCGTACCCATGGTAGGTTCGCGGCAGTACCTGGGGAACAGTAGATCCTATGAGGCAGCAAGTGGAGGGATAATCCACAATCACAATGATATAACATGTTTTCACGAGGCCGGTGGAAACAGGGATGGTGCCTACAATATTATTGTTTATTGGACGTGATTGACGTCGGTAAGCAGATCAAGAAGACGGAGAGAAAACGCAGGTCGTGTCACAGACCTCTCCGTTACCAGATCAAGAAGCGACAGCATTGTAACACGTGCTATTGTCGAGTATAGAGAGACGGAACGGAGATACATGCGGAATTCTGACGGAACATAGTGTAACAGTATTACGACGCAGTCTTACGACGTAGCACAGCGACGCAGTCTCACGACGTAGCGCAGCGACGCAGTCTTACGACGCAGCACAGCGACGCAGTACGTCTTACGACGCAGCACAGCGACGCAGTCTTACGACGTAGCACAGCGACGCAGTCTTAGGACGTAGCACAGCGACGCAGTCTAATGACGTAGCATAGCGACGTAGTCTTACGACGTAGCACAGCGACGCAGTCTTACGACGTAGCACAACGACGCAGTCTTACGACGTAGCACAGCGACCCAGTCTTACGACGTAGGCACAGCGACGCAGTAACGTCTTACGACGTAGCACAGCGACGCAGTCTCATGACGTAGCGCAGCGTACGCAGTCTTAGCGACGCAGCAGCGCACGCAGTACGTCCTTACGACGCAGCAGCACATCTACGCAGTCTTACGACGTAGCACAGCGACGCAGTCTTACGACCGTAAGCACAGCGACGCAGTACGCTTACCGAACGTAGCACGTACAGCGACGCCGTCTTACGACGTAGCACAGCGACGCAGTCTTACGACGTAGCGCAGCGACGCAGTCTTACGACGTAGCACAGCGACGCAGTCTTACGAACGTAGCACAGCGACCGCAGTCTTACGACGTAGCACAGCGACGCAGTCTTACGACGTAGCGCAGCGACGCAGTCTTAAGCCCGGCGCACCATTGCCGAACACTTTTGCTCAAAACATTGTTCGTAGCAATGTTCCATGAAGAATGTTCGGCAATGTGCGCTGAAAAAAGTCGCCGAACATTTGTTCCGAACAATGTTTCTGAAGATTGAAATTTTGATATCTCGAAATTGTTCGTCGAATGTTCGTCAATGTGCGCTGAATGTCGAACAATTATAGGAACATTTCTAAAGTGGTAACAAATAGCCAGCAACGATATGTGGTCACGTGATTTTTCTGCCCAATCATGGCGCCGATCACGTGACTCTTTAGAACAACAGCTACTAGACCGCGCCACGAGATTGTTCGCTGCAAAATGTTCGGCAATGTGCGCTGAGCAATTGTCCACCCGCACATTGCCAGACAAAAACATTTGTTCGGGACGAAGCATTGTTTCGTTAAAATGTTCGGCAATGTGCGCCAGGCTTTACGACGCAGCACAAGCGACGCAGTACGTCTTACGACGCAGCACAGGCGAACTGAGTCTTACGACGTAGCACAGCGACGCAGTACGTCTTACGACGTAGCACAGCGACGCAGTCTTACGACGTAGCGCAGCGACGCAGTCTTACGACGTAGCGCAGCGACGCAGTCTTACGACGTAGCGCAGCGACGCAGTCTTACGACGTAGCACAGCGACGCAGTCTTATGACGTAGCACAGCGACGCAGTCTTATGACGTAGCGCAGCGACGCAGTCTTACGACGTAGCACAGCGACGTATCCTTACGACGTAGCACAGCGACGCAGTCTTACGACGTAGCACAGCGACGCAGTCTTATGACGTAGCACAGCGACGCAGTCTTATGACGTAGCGCAGCGACGCAGTCTTACGACGTAGCACAGTGACGTATCCTTACGACGTAGCACAGCGGCGCAGTCTTACGACGCAGCATGGTGATGCAGCGTTACGACGCACCATGGTGACGCAGCGTTATGACGCAATCAATCGGAGGGCCCGCAGACCGTGCACTATAAGGATGATGCGGTGTTTTGTGGTTGCATCAGTTAGACTGGCTAACGTGTGTATGCATAGCATCAGGAGCGTATAATGACAAATATATGTCATTATAATTTGTATATAAATGTATATAAAAATTTGTATATAAATGTATATAATTTGTCATTATACGCTCCTGATAGCATGCATAGCATGTGTAGCATAGTGTATAGCATAGCATAGTATAGTATAGTATAGCATAGTGTATATACTGTATAGCATAGCATAGTAGTAGCATAGTGTTGCATGCATAGGTAGTTAGTTGGGTGAACGGCCGTGTGGCTGCCGTATTTTCAAGCACAAATGTAGTGTCATTGAACAAATTCGCGATAAATGTCTAGGGAGGAGGGAGACGGGTACATACATGTATATCACGAGTGAAGATGAGGACAACATGAATGCGAGAAACCAGAGCATTACCAACACTCGATTGCGTTACAGTTAAACGTTTATTTCTTCATATACAGTTCGTCGTTTAATGCCGTGCCTACTATACTTGCTACTAAAATAAACATATACTTGTGACATATATTAATATACATTTTACGTTACTAACACTGAATTACCAAAATACTGCAAAACAACTAAATATAGCATATAATTTATTTGTTCATGCGTTCGCCATGCACAAATTATTACAATAATAATAGTAAATGAAATGGGAGTAGAAACCCGGTCCATTGCGGACTATGATTATCTCGTGGCTTGGATAACCAGGTAAAATAGCGGGCCCGTCAATGAGGGCGCCAAAGAACCATTGAAAACGTAAAATACTAAGGCAGGGACCACCCACACAAATATCAGCAAGGATCGCGGCTTGGCGTAATACTTTAGAGCTAACCAGTGAATGAGGCATCAACTTGCTAACTATACAGCATATTAGTTCGTGACCAATTGCTGAAACACGAGGATGCAAATTAAATCAATGCGATTCACGGGCTTGTAGTGCTGTACGAAAGCGTTACAACAAAGTAGTATACTCATTCATAAAACATTTATAACGACGAAAAGAGCAGTGAATATTATTAAGACACAAAGCAATAGATATGTGTATATTACACAAACACTAATGTGGATTAGAATTAAGGGTAGGAATGTGAAACTCCGTTATATACCGATAGCAGTCATTAGGGTTACTAGCTGTTGTGACAAGGCACTTCGACCACGACGAATACAACACGCCACATTATAAGCAGACTATGACAATATACACCGCAACATTATCAAATAGTGTTTCATAGCACATTATTTCCGTCAAACCAGCATAGAAACCAAACTTAATTATTATTTTGACGAATTTACGATGAGGCTATTCTAGAATCCATCCCAATATTGCAAGCGAGATATATACAGCAGTTCATGAATCTGTACAGGAATAATCTAAATAACTGGGCCGCTGTTCTTTAAAAGGTGTTTACAGTACAAGGGCACCTGTAAACGGGATGAATTCTACTAAAAGTGCGGTTTAAGACTGCCTGTACATTGCCATACTTAGTCCCGAGTCTTCCTTGTGCGTATACGATCACTCATACGTTTGACTTTTGTTTCCAAAGCGCAACAAAATATTCATGATGTGTACATGGCAGTTTACATTCCCGTTTTACTTTTACACACAAATATAGATCGGTAGAAGTTGAACGTTGAATCTGACGACCAAAATAAAAAAAATGAAAACAAACTACACAAGCAAATTTTCCCATCAGTGGCATAGCTTACAACGACGTTGATTAAAATACAAAAAAACTAAAACTATGTTAACAAACAAACTACTAACATGCATTAGTTTGTTGTTGTTACATTGTAACTAATACATCACCTGAATCATAAACAACTAAACGTGCAACATCACGTTAGATCTTGAGACGTCAATGACTACGCTAATGTCTGCAAAACCACGCAATTGAACCTGTCTAGATAGCTAGCAACCCTAAAGCCCCACAAGACCTAACCCTGCCCCCAGCATTGTGAGAAATGTGGACAAGATTAGCAAACACGGCAACAACACAGTGAAACGTAGCAACAACACAGTGAAACGTAGCAACAACACTGTGACGCAGGAC
This sequence comes from Priapulus caudatus, assembly GCF_000485595.1. Lineage (NCBI taxonomy): Eukaryota > Metazoa > Priapulida > Priapulimorpha > Priapulimorphida > Priapulidae > Priapulus > Priapulus caudatus. Next base: position 19,231 of record NW_014577641.1, on the reverse strand, counting down.
GACGCAAACTCTCGATGCCACACACGGACAGTATCAGAATGCCTGAAAGTTTTGAGGATTGTCACTCAGGAAGTTTGGGTTGTCTGTAAGCATGGGCTCGTAGTCCCCGTGCTCTGCACCAGCGCGAACGTCAGAGTTGTTCTCCGCTTTCAGATCAGGCTGCTCCTCCGTCTGCTCTGTGCCTGCAGGCTTGACACGACTGACCTTGTCAAGGTCGTGCGAGTAGCGGCATGTCTCTCCCAGCGTGCACTCTCCCTGAAACACAGTTATACACATTCAGAACACAGTGCTGTGCAAAGAAAAGCTGTGGACACACTATGCGATTTTTCAGGCGATTGAGTTGGGCGATTGAATTGCCTGAAAAATCACCTAGTGTGTCCAGTCAGTGAGTCGCCGGGAATTTTCGAGTCGGGCGACTCATCAAACATGTTTGATAAAATCGAGCAATTATTTGAGTCGTGCGACTACAATCGCCTAGTGTGTCCGGGTCGGCGAATGAGTCACCCGATTGTACAATTCATCAGCCAATCAAACGGTGCCATTTTCAATCATGTGACTATCAATCTAGGTGGCACGAGTGTTTTAGTGTTGCAGCAGGAGAAAAATCGCCGATGAATCGCGCTGAAAATCGCCTAGTGTGTCCACTCAGTTGCCCGACTCAATCGCCTGAAAAATCGCCTAGTGTGTCCACAGCTAAAGATTGCAAATCAGCGTGGAAGCAACAAGCACAAACTCCCATCAAGAATCTGTGAAGGTCGAGAAAGGTGTCACGGTATATTCTGCTACAGCCGAAACATTATAAACGTTAACATTGAACAATAAAATGGCATGCTCACATTTGTGGATCACAATTATCACAATTCTCTGATACTTATCTCTTCATCCACAATAAAATATCATGCTCATGTGACGAACTCTCCTAAACCTTGTATCACGTATTAAAAGAATCACGCGCGTGGCAACATTTCTGACAGTACGCACCCGTTTGTACTTCTTGCACGGAAACCTCTTAAGGAAGTCTGGATTTGCTTGCTTTTTCTTCTTTCGTTTCTTGCCTTGGCTCTGCTTCGGCTTTGATGCTCCATCTATGCTATCACCATCATGTTTCTCTATCACCACATCACTCATGTCAGGTTGCCTGCATTATGAGTGTAAACTACTGTCAATACGCTATGTAAATATAACCAAGAGTCTATAATAGTGACTCTATTATGGACTCTTGATATAACACAGGTCGTTCTGACCCACATTAGTCCATATTTGTGCAGCAGTGCAGTAGTCAATAGTGAATTGATTATTCTGACCACTGTTTAAATGTTACGTGACAGTATTCTGTATACCTCGATTACACCTTCACCCGTGTGAAAAGAATTGGGATTTTACATTTTAATCTTGCAATGTTTAACCATAAATTCTTTTCATCATGTTTACATAGCATATATCTATGGTACAAAGCATCTACCACTGAAAAACAAAGATGTAACGACTAACCGAGGCACGAAGGGTCATTGTCGTATAGGGTAGTACAAATATGTACCCGAGGTAACTATCTGATACGGTTAGGGTTAGGGTTAGGGTTAGGGTTAGGGTTAGGGTTAGGGTTAGGGAGTAAGCGTAGGCGACATACTCGCCGACACCTCGGGTACTACATATACGACAACGACCCCTTCAGCCTCACTGAGCATCTCTACACATATAGCTAGCATGTTTTCAAGACATTTAGCATTAGCAACTGTAGCAACTGTGGGTTGTAATGTGTCTCATACCTTTTCTTGGTGTCAGGAGTAGTTTGCAGTTTCTGCCCTCGCCTCTTTGATATTGGATCTGCATCAGGGTGCTTCTCAAAGTTTGCTTTAAAACTGAACAATTAAGCGAAATGTCTGTATAGAATACAATAAATAAAGCGAATATACCCTCCAACCACACAACTCACCTGCACAAAAGGCATGAACTGCAGTGCACACATATATCATAATCATACAGTGACTTATACAATTATTTCAACGATTTAACATACATAGGGTTTGAAGTGGTTCTATACCCTGTTAGAGCAGAATAGTGAATACATTGATCTGGTAATTGATCATACAGTGACACCCTGTATGTTCTGAGAGATTACCTTGGCTCTTTGCTTAGAATCACCTCTGCCTGAGATCTTAGTTTGGGCTTTATTGGCTTGCCTTCTTCTCTTGCCTGCCAAGCATATAATTTATTTTTAATTAATTAAAGTAGAAACAAAAAATTATGATTCTTACTCAATTATAAGGTAAGAACATATGTTTATACAATTTCTATCGGCTGTTCATTTATGATGACAATACAGAAGGAGCCACTTACCAAGCAGCGAACAATATCCCAGATGGTGTCGCTAGGAGCATCAGTTTTAATTGCTCCTTGATTGCAATGAGAGCCGGACACACGGAATCCTGCATGCAGCAACGCTGACCTTAAACACATAATAAACAATTAGAATCCACTCGCTCTTATAAAAACCGTTTTACAAAGAGTTATTCAAGTTACATAATTGTCTTATGAATATTTTACATCTATAAGAATTAATACAAACACAATGTAATCTTTCTTTTAATGAGATGAAATATTCACAAAGATGGGTTATAATACAATGAATGCAGTATGATATCACAGGGAATCAGATTAAGATCATTAATGATTCAGATTAGATCAGATTCAATCTTGGATGAGCATTACCTGACTTTTATTATTTTTGGTGCTGGTACTTGCACAACACTACATATCTTATCCAGCACATAGTACAGTGGGGCATCTTGCAATTCCTGAAACACAAATTATATGCTGTTTTCCTTGCAACCATGTAATAGTTGTATAATATCTATGTGTCCATGTTCAAAATTAACAAAGGACGTGTCAATCGGTATATTATTTGTTTATTTTTCAATAATATCTAATAATACTCACTTCCATCATCATTGTCAGCATACCAATGATTCTCTTTGACGACTTTAATGCATCCCAGTGATCTTGAATATTTTGGATCATTCCAGTGAGGAATGTAGTCTCATACAGGGGCTCTGCCCATATCGGTCCACCCAACTACGAAGTCAGAAAACATGCCTCTTGTAATTCCGGTAAACAACTCGTGAATAATTAGATAATGCAATGAACATTACGATAATGATTGATAATAGTCACACATACACACATGCCCCCGCCACACACACACGTAAATGAGGAAAATAATGAAAACTAAAACTATTATCATAGAGCATAGATCAGTTTTGCTCATATTCATCTATTATTCACTCACATGATGGGGATAAGAACAATGTCTGCATGCGAGGCTGACTGGTGGCCCAGCACTGTTCTTATACATTGTGCTGAAAATTAAGAAATAAAAAACATCAACTTAATGTCAGTTCAATCCTAAACACCAAATACTCGAAAAACCGAGTCAACGATTATGTCACGCGTAAAGGAAATTCCAGCATTTCAGCGTCAAATGATATCAATGTCATCATTTATGTGACGATTACAGGAAAAACACGAGTTCATATATAGAACTAACTCACTTGTTTTGATCATTTGTACTAATCTTTCCCATGTGCTGCAAGTTAAATGTTTCACAGCCAGTGCACTGATATACTAGCGCCCTCTTGCTGCAAGAAAAGAGTGCAAAAACACCAGATGAAGCAAACTAAATAATTAAAATCCTAAACACATCCTAAACATTTGTGAATTACACAGTATAAAGTTTCCATTATAATAAAACAAAATCAATAAAATGGCATTACACAGACACATACTTACCTACACGTTATCTAAAAAAAAAGTGCTTGTAGTAACATTTTCTTAAAACTCCTATTGGCACACTATATTTTGCATGCAAATTAACCCATCACCTGCATCAGCTATAACACTGGTAGTTTAGAAACACTTACGATAATAAATAAATACTTTTTTTATACTATACGAATGTTTAGGGAAGTAAAAATATTACGATTACAATGTTTATACTGGTTTTTTACCTTGTAATTTCTTTTCTCGGAGATTTACCATGAATTCAGGCTCACTATTTCGTAATTATGTAGATATATTATAAATGCAATACTATGAATTTGAACAGCCTTGGACAAAAAATATGAACTTAAATCCTACCTGGCTGTGCTGTTGGCATGTTCGGCACTTGTGTAGATTTTCACAAACACTCGAAGGCAGAAGTCGGCACTCATGCAAAGGACAGGCACGGTGTAACGAGAATACTGTGCTGCATGCGATTCTATACAGTTGAGCAGCAGTCTCAGAGCCTGTAGGGAGTAGTAGAGAGGTGTTTACACAATATTTAAACACGTAATCAGTGAAAAAAATACACTGGGGCTCGGGGCGATTTAGCCCCTGAAATGCCAAAAAGAGCCCCCGTAAATTTGCATAGAGTTCAATGCAAACCAAATTTTAGAGTGCTATTTTCATGCACGCGAGCTTGAAAAGTAGCCCCCGAAAAATAAATTTTATTTTTTTCCCTGCACGTAATCTTCACCAGACACTTAATATAAGGAACAGCAGACTATGGTAATACTTAACAGACATACCCAGCCTACGTTGATTATATAATTTTGATATATATAATTATGTACAAATAAATTGACCAATAGTTTCACCACGTGATAAAATAGATTAACGTTTAAGAAAATATGTTTACATGCCAAACATAAAAGAGTCACACAATTCAACTGCAGCAGAAGTTGATATGATACAGATTCACACTAGTTAGTTGAAATGATAATACATGAATTATCCGAATGGAGTAAATGCTTGTACCATCTCATGACAACATTTTGCCTTAAGCGACATCCCACCATACTTGGCGAAGCATGATTCGGCACCATTACCACACAATAGAGCTGTATCTGTGAAAGTGACACACAACAGACCTGCAACAAGAACATTAAGAACAACATGTTAGCAAAGTAATATCACCCTCTCTCACCTCTCTCCTCTACCTTTCTTCCTCCCTCCCTCCCCCTTCTCGCTCTCAGGTTTACATTTGCTTGCACTTGATCCCTTACTATTTATTTCAAACTTCTGTCACTCTGTCACTCTGTCTCTCTCTCTC
>NW_014577641.1:10960-13342 GCF_000485595.1 Priapulus caudatus | reverse complement strand
AAGTGGCGACGTGCTTTCGGCACGTCGCATAAGCTGCCTTCGATAGCTTTTTAAAACACCAGAAAAATTAAGCAGGAAAAAGTGCCCTTTATTTCTTCCTGGACACCCCCCCTTTTCGAAAATCCTGGATCCGCCCCTGACAGTGGATGCACAACAGGAGATGCACACAAGGCATGGACTAGATTTTTTCGATGGCTTGGAGGCACACTCTTATTATATCTTCTTATTTTATTCTATCTATTCTACTTCAAGAACTTCAGCAAGTCTCCAGCAACCGCATCCATATTCCCAAAATTGAACAGTTTCTAATAAACAATTCAAAATGCTGTTCGGTTACCACCCTTCACCAATGCAATAATTAAAGAAAGCGATCTCTGATTACATCTTAAGCAAAGTCCGAATAAAGAAAGGGTCAGGTAAGCTGAAGCACTCACCTGGGATCTGACTGACTGTACTGGACAAGGTGCTCCACACTGTTGTGTCGTACATTGAGTCGGATGTCATCCACCGTCTCACGACCGACATCGCTGGAATCGTTCAACAGCACTTGTCGGATGCCGGGAACCTCCAAAGCGTATCTGATTGAGCGGAGACCCGACGCCGAGTGACCGCCGAAGATAGTAATACCATCCTACAGCCAGCAATGATTCATGTATGAAAATAATGTACGTATAGCCAAACCAGTGTTAGTCGTCTCCTCTATAGAACAGACACTAGGGGTGCATAAGTGAAGTACAGTTTCGGCACTCCCACGCTGTGCAGCAAAACCCTGTTTACAAAATCGACACCTGCATACAAAGGACAGTTTTGCCATGAGTTGCGGTTATACGTCGAAACTACCTCTACATAATGGATACAGGTCTGTCTGCACATGACACTGTCCGAACATTCCTGTTCCGGAGCGACCCTTCTATACAGATTTTGACTGCAACATGTCTTAGCTAAACCACACTAGCCAGTAGGAACATTGCACAGAGAGGATCCCCAACTAAATAAGTTTCTATAATAGGCCTAGAAATAAGTTCAAATTATTTTAGATGAGCACAATGATTTCTTGTCTTGTCTTGTCTGGTACTGTACTGGTACAACTGTATAGCCAGTTGTGGCTATAGACGTAGTACAGGTCAATATATATATATGGATCGCTTTGATGTTCTAAATTTTCTTCACGTTTTCTGCAGGCACATGTTCTACGCTGTGGCTATATGCCCGGCAGCCGGCACCCTAACCCTCCTGTTTACTTGAGAAATCACCGAAAATTAAAAGCTGCCGGGCATTTAAGAAATTGAAGACAGTGCCCGGCAGCTGTCGGATATTTTCTAAGTGTCGATTGCGAGTTCGTTCGCTCAGTGATCCGAAGCTAGGAGAATTGGACTAGTTCGAATATACAGCTCTAACGAAAATCGCTTGACATATCTAAACAAATGTAGAATACTTTGGATCACGTAGTACACTGTTTACTTGAGAAATCACCGAAAATTAAAAACTGCCGGGCATTTAGGAAATCGAAGACCGTGCCCGGCTGCCGGGCATATAGCCACTTCGTATGTTCTATCTATGCCCAGCTTACCTCCCAGTACTCTCCAGGTACAAAGTCATTATCCGAAGTGTAACTTTGCGCCTTCTTTCTCTCGAAATTTTTCCAGGAAAATTGCTTGATTACAGCAATTCTTGAAAAGAAATTGCAAACACATATCAATGGTCGATAAAGGCTAAAATAGCTAGACATAGATTAGGGTTAAGGTTAGTCAGAAACTAGAATTCTACACTATATTCATTATCATGATTATGTGTGTTGCGATGTTAATATTCATCCGTTGCTGAGAGTACATACTATGGGTGCAAATCCACTTTAGGCACCTTAGGTATCACGAAGTGATGCACAGATTTCTGTGTATCATCAACTGATGCACAGATTTCTGTGTATCATCAACTGATGCACAGAATTCCCGTATATCAAGGAATGATGCAAAAACCCTAACCCTAACCCTAACCCTAACCCTAACCCTAACCCTAACCCTAACCCCAACCCTAACCCTAACCCTAACACTAACAGTAACACATATCGTGAACACATATTGTGATCAGTAACACATAACGTGATACCTAAGGAGTAAGGTTATACTTTATGACTTGGGGTTAGGGTTACGGTAGGGTTTTTGCATCATTCCTTGATATACGGAAAGTTTGTGCATCAGTTGATGATACACAGAAATCTGTGCATCACTTCGTGATACCTAAGGTGCCTAAAGTGGATTTGCGCCCTGACCAGCAGTGCAAAGCTATTAACTGGATTAATCTCGACTTCTTCTTCTATTCCGCACAGTTAATTCATTGGAGTCCTTTCCGTCTTCGATATATAGTCCCTTGGACTTTGAAGAC
>NW_014577641.1:7128-10950 GCF_000485595.1 Priapulus caudatus | reverse complement strand
TATATATATGATTGTATTGACTTGGTAATAGTATTAGTATTCCCCTATCACTCCGAATTCTGTCATGCCGAACGAAGATCAAGCTATGGCTGTAAATATTTTTCACGCAATCTATGCAAAGCATCTGCGTACCGGGTAAAACAAAACTTACGTAAAATCCCGACCGAACGCTCGCACTTGGTTGAAAGCCGGGCTAGCAGTAACATCGACATTTAGAAAGTTTTTAGTGCCTTTTGTAAACAGCAGTTCCGCTTTCCCTTCAGTGATAACGGTGTAGTCCGTCGTGTCTAGTCCAATTTTCCGTTTTGCAAGTGACTCCGACACGAGAGCAGTTGAAGCCGGCGAACGAGTATTTGATCGAGACGCACTAGAATCACTCTGCTGGTTGCACGCGTCTGTTACCTTATAATCAGAGTCACCACTTTGATTACGACTGAATGCGTCTTTATTACAGATATTCTCGTCAACTGCTAAAGACGCCATACTGGCAAGATATCAGTTCCTCACGACAGAAGATTATTAGGACTGTTACTGTTACTGTTATTGTTGTAGTGGAGAAATACAAGCACCGCCGCAAACATTTTCAGCCGTGAGCAGTGTCATACAACTTATATTGTCCGTATATTTGCCGATGTCATGGTTAATAGGTGATCCGGAGTTTTCAGTCCACTTACTGACTACGAAAAAGACAAAGACTAATATTTCACAAGGGGAGCGAGGTGTTTATATTTTTATATTGTCACTGCTTCACAAGGTTATCACACAATATACAATTAATTGCCACAAATATTTATCATTCTTTCATTTTGCACATGAAATCCAATACACTGTTTTTTGTTTATAAGAATTCTTTTTATAAGAATCATCGAGGCTCGATTTCCCAAATTTTAAGAATTTTTTAAGAATAATGCTGAGGCTCGATCATCAGACACACATTGTCACTCGATTCAACGAGGTACACGATGGCATGATGCGGTCGAGCGGCAGTGACTCCACGAGTACGAATAAAATCTTCAGCAATTTGAGCTTGATTGCCCACTAAACCATTCCAGATTGCAACACTTTTAACAGTTTTAATGAAAATATAAGTCGATTTTTTCAACAATTATTTAAGAATCATTTAAGAATTATCTAAGGCTCAAAATGTCGATTTTCTAAGAATCACAAGGCTAAAAAAAAAAAAGTACGATTCTTATAAACAAAAAACAGTGTATAGCAAAAATCGACTGTGGATCTAGCAACCATAGCAAACATAATATAAAAAACAGAAAATATTAGCAGTGAAAACATCATCATCATCATCAGCACCACGACACAAACCAGGGCCGTAAGCTGAGCAAATTCATGAGGGGGGGGGGGCAGTGGCGGATCCAAGATTTCAAGGTGTGAGAAACAGGTGGGATATGTCAGGTCCTTCTACAAAAACTTTTGAACATGTAGATTGCAGAAGATGGTCTTTGAGGTACTTTTGAGTACATGTACAGCATTCATTTTGTAATTTTGCTCCAAAATCTAGGGGGAGCAGTTGCCTCCCCCCCCCCCCGCAGGCTACGGCCCTGCAAACTTCCCCTTTATGATAGACCAATGGGTACAAATAACGCTCATAGGGTCTATGTACCCCAAGATACTGCCGGAACGTACCCTGGTAACTATCTGATATGGTTAGGGTTAGGGAGTAGGCGTAGGCGACTCCCTAGACTCGTTAGTGGAGTAGGCGAGGTACGGTCCGGCATATTAGATAGTACCAGGGCACGTTCCGGTATACCGGACCGTACCCAGGGTACGTTCCGGCAGTACCCTGGGGGACATAGACCCTCTCAGCACAAATAACCATTAACACTGGTATGAATAGATGAATATTCATATAAATCCCATTAAACCAGCCAGCCAATCATAACCAAACATTGGGGTTCAAGCCATTGATGTCAACACAGCTGAGATTCGAGATAGAATTTAGGTCATTTCTAAAGCTCTGCCAGTAATATCTAAATGCCATTCTCTGCTTTATCTTCCTGTGGTCCATAAAGATCAAGTATACTAAAATATAGGTCTGGCTATCTTATCAAGATGTGTGTAAACTTCATAAAAGATACTGAATATTATATTGAATATTCGTTACATTCAAGATATTCGTTTGACAGATTCAAAAAAACTTTTCAATATTCACTATAGTGAAGGAGTATTTAATTGCTATGGTACAAGGAAAATTGTAGTGCAGGTTTATCATTCAATCATAGCATAAAATTATCAACAATGTACGTACCTAATTCTAAGGAAATGTGGCACCTTTTACCGATTTGTGAGTTTCTATTAAATATTGGCATGTAAATGCTAGTTAACATGCAAGTTTACAGGGCTAATTCTTCAACAGTATAAACAACCACCAAGATTTTAGCTTGAAACTTGTACGTACAACAAGCACTGAAATGCAACAAAAGGAATTAAGTAATTTTATGTGTAACATTTCAGAACGCCTTGTAGTATGCTGGCGTGTCACTCTGAAAGCTTACATCCTCTGCAAGCATTCCATCCTTGTAGTCATGAGGTTTGTTACCATAGAGATCATCAGAGTTTTTCACTACTTTCACACCACTCTGCTCTGTGCCTGCAGGCTTGACACGACTGACCTTGTCAAAGTCGTGTGAGTAGCGGCATGACTCTCCCAGTGTACACTCTCCCTGAAACACAGTTATACACATAATGATAGCGATCCGGCAACAAACACAAAAATCCTTATAGAAAGATTTTTAAAAAGATTTTAAAAATAAGGTGAACGATAATTGAAAAATTTGCAAAAGTTAGTATGAATCTATTACGGCAGATACATAAAATATGAAAACAATACAAGATTGTATTGATAGAAGTGTGGAGTACAGTTCTCATTGACTCTCATAGACAACTGTCAATTTTAAATAAGCTTAATTAGGTTCGTGTTCCATGTGAATAAAATTTATAACTGCTACTCACCCGACTCATCTTTTTACAAGGAAACCTTTTCAGGGCATCTGGATTTGCTTGCCTTTTCTTTTTCCTTTTCTTGCCCTGGTTCTGCAGTCTCTTTGTTATCATATCTTCCCCACCATCATCCTGTTTCATCACCCCCTCTACACCTTCAGTAATATCACTCATGTCAGCATGCCTGGACAAAAGATAAAGCAATGGCAATAAGTTATAATACAAACTTTTATTGAGTCGTTGACAGTAAAGAATATGATTACTCGAGTGTCCATCTCCGCAATTAAATCCCAGTGAGTTGCCTTTATATAAACAATCTTGCACATAATCTATACCTCTTCTTGGCTTTAGGTCTTGGCCCCCAGTCTGGTTCTGGATTAGTCTGGAATCTCAAGAGACCTTTTTTCTTTGATGCTGGCTCGGCATCAGGATGTTTCTCAAAGTTAGCTTTCAATCTGGAGAATTAAAGGGATAGTAGACTCTAGGATTTTACTGCATACAACTGTACTTACTGTATAACAAATCGTCTATATAATACCCACATCTATTTGTCACCAGATACCTAATTTAATTGTTATAATTAATTACACATCAACGCTACGAAATTTGAACGGCGCCATGACACCCGCGACCGTGCTGCCACCCTGAAAAAGTTGCGTATTTGCCAATTTATTTTGCATGTTACAGACCGAGGGCTAATCACAAAGGTGCAATTATATTCATACCTAAATGCTATTTAACCGAACGATGTTCATTTTAGGACAAATTTATCCATAATATAACTGAAACTATATGTCGTTTATAAGATATTACAATCCTTTTGCTTTTAAATTAACAAGAGCCGCAGAGCGTCTGGGCTCATCTGAG
>NW_014577641.1:0-5870 GCF_000485595.1 Priapulus caudatus | reverse complement strand
CCTTTAAATATGTGTAACAATACAATTTAAATAAGCAGTAAAAACAAGCAATTACCATATTTACTCGTGTATAAGTAACAGGCATGTATAAGCTGCACTAGTGTATAAGTCGCACCCAAAGTATTACCTTCAAGATTGGTAGAAATTAGGTTCATGTAATATATATGGGAATAATGTACTGGTAATACTAGTGGTATTGAATATTGGTGTCACGACGCGTAGTGGTTGATAAAATTAGTTGCCATATTGCAGCAGATTGACAGAAGTAAATTATGAACATGATTATGGCCCACTTGTAAAATGCATGCATGATGTTAAGCATAACCATAAAGAAGATCAATATTAAGATGAATTAAGAATCAAAAGAAATCAATTCACAATTTAAAACAATTAAAATCCATCAAATTATTCATTATCACTCTTAAATAAGCTCTGGGGTTCTTAGCCCCATGTATGTGGTATACCAGCTTTATATAGTGAATTTCGGTACAAAAGAGTGTGACTTATACATGAGTAAATATGGTATACTCCTTATTAAACCACAGGGTGAAAATATGCAATGGTAGTCTGGTATGAATGACAATGCTGCAGTCACTATTACTATTACTACTTGTTATTATTAGTTTATTCTATAGGTATGAGCAAGATAATGAAAATGTAAAAAAAAATTACAGTGGCTCTTTGTTTAGAATCGCTTCTGCTTGAGATCCAGGTTTTGCCTTCGTTCGTTTTCCTTCCTCTTTTGCCTATCGAGAAAAAATATTATTTTTGGTAATGGGATAACAATCTATGAGTAGTTACAACAATGTTATTGAAAGATGGCAGCACTTACCAAGCAACGAATAATATCCCAGATGGCATCACTGGGAGCATCCGTCTTGATTGCTCCTCTATTACAGTGAGAGCCAGATACACGAAACCCAGCATGCAGCAATGCGGACCTGTAAACCATAGCGATCTTAAAAGCTCCTTCTTCTTCTTAGCCATATACTCATTATAAGATTGCAGCACAACATCATGACAAATCAGAGAAGTGTTTAAAGTGATTACGTCACCGTAAATAATAAAATAAAAATAAAATTTCCACTTTTTCACAAAATAAGTAATTCTGTTCACTTTTTATGGTTAAATTGCTGCATTATACTTCCTGTTTTTACTATATTGTTCGATGTGAACATACACTCGTGACTCATACATAGCCCATAGCAAGCAATTAATGTCAAGAACATAATATCAAATCGTCCAGGTTTTTTGGATTTTTAACTAGTTGAGAAACAATCTCATCAGGTAAGAATTTGACGATACGTTTACTTTCGGTCACTCCCGTTAGTTCTTACTTTTAATGTAAAAAAATGGCAACAAAATTTTTACAAATTTTACCATAGAAAATTCGTGACGTAGTCAATTTAAGGATAGCTTTAATTACCTGAATTTTACTATCTTTGGTGCTGATACATGTACAACACTGCATATCTTATCCAGCACATAAAACAAGGGGGCATCTGGTAATTCCTGGAATATAATTATACGTATAACTTTGAGATTACAATTTATAGGCTTTCTTCAATAGCAGTGAAATATATGATATGCGAGATTGAAATATATATCCTTTTCCGATTTTAAAATGCAGCTCTATTTCATTTTCGCTAAACACAAACTTACCTCAATCATCATGGTTAGCATACCAAAAATTCTCTTCGCTGTCTTAAATGCATCCCAGCGATCGAGAACATCTTCAGTGATTCTACCGAGGAATCCAGTTTCATACAGTGGTCCCACCCACATAGGTCCACCAATCTGCAATTGCATAAAACACACTACTATGCAAGGGAAGTATATTCAATGGCATTTGGCAATTCCATGAATAATTAAACAAATAATATCCGAAGAACATAACAGTATTGTGACTTGATCATAATTCAGCTTTTGCTCCACTAAATTTAGATACGACAATAGCCACGAGAACACTTTATAAGATATAACTTTTTATTATTTAATAAATTATGTTATGATGCAATGAAAGCATGTCTGTGGCTAGTTATGTATATATATATAAGGTACTCACATGATGAGGGTTAGAGCAGTGCCTACATGTTAATGTGACTGGTGGTCCTGTGCTATTCTTGTACAGTGTGCTGGAAATTACACATTCATAGACTTGCTATATCAACCAATTATGTTCAATTATCTATCAAATGCAAACATCTGCCAGCATGTAAATTGTTGGCCTAATATACACTGAGGTAGCTATAATAACCACTATCAACAAAACTGTAATCTGCATATGAAACTAACTCACTTGTTTTGCTCAGTTGTTATCACCTTCCCCATGTGCTGCAAGTTGAATGTTTCACAGCCAGTACAGTGATACACTAGCGCCCTCTTACTGCCAGAAAAAAATGCAACAGATATATGTCACCTCTCTTCTTTTGTTAAAACTTATCCATGTAAAATACCAATATTAGTCATCTTAGGTGATCATCAACTATCAGCCCAATTGACATCTCTGAATGACAGAGAAGATATGCCCATTCAAGTATGGTAAAACAATTAACAGCTATTTTACCTGGCAGTGCTTTTTGTGCGTTTAGCACTTGTGAATAATCTCACAAACACTCGTATGTAGAAATCAGCACTGATGCAGAGAACAGGTACGATGTAACGAGAATACTGTGCTGCATGTGATTCGAGGCTGTTGAGCAGAAGTCTGAGAGCCTGTAAAGAATATTTATACCATTACTGAGATTTAAGGACCAGCCGATTTAATAATTTTCGTAAATTTTATCCTCAATACCTTTTCCACATCAGTTATTAAATAACAAATCTCTATGCACATATTGATTAACCAATAATTGTTTAACCACATCGATTAATGCCTTTGGGAAGTTTTTAACCTCACCACACCAATCTGAAATATTGTGCTGTTATTTCACATTAATAGCTCCTAAACCTTGACTACACATATGTTATAACAATGTGGAGAATGGTTTACCATCTCATGACAATATTTCGCCTTGAGCGACATTCCACCATACTTGGCAAAACATGTTTCAGCCCCATTCCCACATAGAACTGCTGTGTCCGTGCAAGTCACACATAAAAGACCTGCAACAGAAACAAAGAGCTAAACATCATGAAAGAGTAAGAGATCAACCTTTGACCCACCAACCAAGTTGCTCTTTCGTTGCTGTCACTCAATCATTCTTAATTTGATTCATGTCTATTAACAACAGTATTGCATTGTTTCCTCTACTATTTAATAGTTACAAATACAGTACCTCCATCTTTTAGAGCCTGAACAGCTGCATCTAGGAAGATTGCAGGACTGCCATATGGATCTAGATCAATCACATCAAACTTCTCTCGCTCTCGTTTGCTGGCATAGCTATACATGTATGCACTATAGAATAGATTAAACTCAAATTATGTCAATATTTTAAAATGGTAATTATATCAATATGCAGCTAATTAATATTAATATACAACAAAGATTTCTGATCATATATCTGCATTACTGTGGATTATATCATAACCTGAAGGAAGTAAATTTGTATAACCATTATAGCATATATTATTAACTCAGGCCCACTGACACCGGCTTGTTTACTAAGTTGTAAGTACTCACGCAGCATCTGACTGACTAGGCTTAACGATGTGTCCCACGTCATTGTGCCCCACGTTGAGTTTGATGTATTCGACTGCCTCGTGGCTCATGTCGTTCGACAACACCTGCTTGATGCCTGGAAGCTCCAGGGCAAATCTGATTGACCGCAAACCAGAGGCTGACAAACCCTCAAAGATGGTAATCCCGTCCTAAAAATTACAACAGCAAAGAATCGTAACAGAGGAAGTATTTCCAAATTCCAGTTGGATGTAAACTCATTTTATTATGAACATTATTTTGAAAATTAGGATTGGTTATTTGAAGCGGCTTGTCCGCGAAATGCACAATGTATCTAATAAAAATGGTGTTCTATGCAAGTATATTGTGCATAAAAACATTTTGATCAAAGACAAGAAGCTGACTCAACAGAAAAGTTGTCTTGTTAAAACCTTGCATTGCGATGTTTACATCGGCGAAGGCATCCATGCTTTTGTGAGGAGTAATATTGACACAGTGACTCCAAGTAATACGATTTATCTATGCAATATATTATATAAATAAGCCCAAATTATTGTAATTTTGCTAATATCTATTAACAAAATAAAGTTTGAGTAAGAGGTTATCATTCTTTTCAATCCTAGTTTATTATAAGATTTGAAAAATGGTTTATTTCCTTGTTGTACAAAACTACTATCCTATAATAACTGCTAGCTCTAGAATACACATTATACTGTGCCGCTCAAGTTAATTTGAAATGGACGGTCACGGCGGTTTGTTTACATTTTACGAACTATATTCAGTTTATTCACCAACTCATGGGGCTTGTTTGTGCTAAACGTTTACGTGGTATAAATTGGTGTTGGTGGTAATTTTTACGTGGTAACCAAAGAATGGCAATGTGTACAGACTACAGAGGCATTTATGAAAGCTTTTCATTGGGGGACAGCAGCTTTAAGTTATAATATTTGTGGCATAATTACTAATATCTACCAACCTACCTCCCAGTACTTTCCTGGAGCAAATGTATCTTCTGAAACATCATTCTGTTCCATTTGTTTCTCAAAGTTTTCCCGTGAATACTGTGTAATTACGGCAACTCTGTGGAACAAAAAACAAGGTTTATGAATGAAGTTCTATATAGTGTGTTCTTCATAAGCTCCTGGTTTTTACAGCATTAGAATACTGATTATATAGCGAAATGTTAAAAATGTCAATCATACTTGTCAAGACAGGTAGCACCACAGGGCTTTGATAGCATATGTTATACAACCTAACAACAATCCATAATTATAATCCTATATTTAGGCTATGATCATTATTTTAAATGCAAGCAACCGCAACTAGTGAGGTAACTGAAAAATCCCTGTAGGGAGAAAAAACTACATAATTAAGGCAGTATGCCTGCCTATATATGTTTCACTATTTGCACATGCAGCATTCATATTAACTGCATGTAAACTAACACTGGCGTCAGATTTTGCATAGAGTTAGCTTTACCGGTGTTGCCCCTTCGCTCCCACTAGTGCTGAGAGGGTCTATGTCCCCCGGGGTACTGCCGGAACGTACCCTGGTACCAGAGCATATAAATCAACGTAATTTATATGCTCTGCTGCTACTATCTAATATGCCGGACCGTACATCGCCTATTCCACTAACGAGTCTAGGGAGCCGCCTATGCCTACTCCCTAACCCTAACCATATCCAGGGATGAGATTGGATAATTTAATTTTCAGCTGAAATTCTAATTAGCAAACAGAGGAGCGAGCAATGCGAGGACCGTAGGTCATCGCCATGCTAGGGGGGTCCGGGGCATGCTCCCCCGTAATTTTTTTAAAAGAATGGTGCAATTTGGTGCATTCTAAGCTATTCTGAACACATTATAGGAGACTCTTGAATCACCTTTTCAAGTTGTCAAAAGGAACAAACGAACTATAATAGGAAATCAGGCAAGTTTTTTATTAAATGTCTAGACATAATGATCTTTTTCTGTTTCCACCCGTCGCTTGCATTGTTTTACTCAGACATAAGCTGCCTTGCTGCGACGAGATTTGAATGAAAAAAACACAATGCGAATGGCACAATCAGTGCATAGTCATGCACACAGGAACATGTAAACCCGGCCCCCAGGCCAGGCATGGTCGTTACTTGATCAGCTACCTCAAATGTTTGCCCCTCTACTGCAGCCTGTGAACGAGGATTTTCTTTTCTGGTACGCAAAAACAGATACACTGTACAGCCCTCGACACTAACGGTTGTCCGATTGCCC
>NW_014577640.1:185417-196648 GCF_000485595.1 Priapulus caudatus | reverse complement strand
CTCACCAAATGGTTGTTAGTTTAGGGCAACAGACTAGTAGTAGAAAAATTGCCCACTACGAAAATATTCTTCGTATGCATTCCTGTCGCGTGTAACGCCGATAACCTTTTCCATACCATAACAGACACTTTACACTAATCACTGCCACTCTACAGAAAAACAGGTCAACGTATTTTTTGTAAAATTGGTCGCCAAACGACTTCATCTACAGATATTATGTAGTTTGATCCGCGTCCATGTTTGTTCTAATGGCAGAATTAATTATGGCAGACGCATTCATCCATCAGAGTTCAGAAGAGACACTGCCCCAAGAGAACTAGCCGCTGTATTGCATCAGAGAGCTGGCGAACGCAGTGCGCGTAGATTACAAATTCGTCCTATCTCAAACTACAAATTGCCAGTTTGAGTTCAGTGATGACTTTCCGGAGTACAAGACGCGGCAGGAATGTGACTCAGTACAGGCACTGCGCGAATATAATATATTTCTCCCTCACGTCCATATTATGTATATACCTGAATTATATGTAGATCATATATTGTGAATGAGATTTCTTATAATTAAGACTTTATGATATGATATATTAGTAGATTTCCTATATTCTCATATAAAATACACTTGATACACTGGCCTTGCCTATTAAGCATTATATTAAATAGATGTTGTAATTGCAAATTAAAATGAGTATTTATTCAGTGATACCGAACAAGCTGAGTATAGATGCTGTCTGTCTCGATAACTGACTATTTTTGCATGTATAGTCACATAGCTGCTACGTAATCAAAACGTACAACTAACGTTAATCTTCCACGCTCACATAGTGATATATAGCTAGCACATCGTTAAATACGTGACGATAGCTCACCATGTACTGATTGTAGGTACTCACTATACTGACCCGTATATATCATTAATACTCCTCTATGCATTTAGTCTCTACGGTCTTATCTTAAATCTTATCTATATAATTATCTATACTATTCGATATTTTATCATGTATGCGGATATCTGTAGCTAGTTACTATCTAGTCCTTTAGCTTAAATCATTATACTATTGCTATACATGGATCGTATCTATCTTATCTTTTCTAATCTATTTTCTCTTGTGGTTAGTATTTGATATCGTCACTTCTCACTGCTTTTAATGAACTATCATGAGTGTTATGCTAGAGCCACTATTCTCAGTCGTTTAGATTCTATCCTCGATCAATCTTAATCGCCTACTGCCATTATTTCCGTATCTAGTAATTTTGATCTATGCTAAATAACCAATACGTATCGTATGCTATGTAAATTATCATAGTAGCTTATCTTCAGTCACTGGATACTTATGTGTGTAGTGTAGTCTATATTCTGACCTATCGTAGTGCGGTACTCATAATACGTCACTACGATCATAATCTATGCGTAGTCCCATAGTCTAGCGCTAATACTAGTTTATCGTAGTGCTGATGTCTATCATGATCTATCGTATGTTGCGTATGTGCTGATGCAATCGTAGTCGGTATCTATCTATTCTATATCGTTATCATAGTGCATATGCGTAAAATGCGTATTCTTTGCGCGTATCAATATCTAGTTGCTAAATCTAATCGTAATCTACCTAGTCGTGATCTATTACTATCTATCTAGTCTATCTTATCCGTACTCGTATGCTAATCGTTATCATATCTAGTCTATCTTATACTATCGTATCTATCTTATTCATATCTATCAGTATCTGTTATACGATAGTCTATCGTATTCGGGGTTAAGATGAGGGTGGGGGGTGTGATATTTGTGATTTGTGGGGATGGTGGTGGGTGGGGTATGGTGTTGTAGTGTATATGGCTGAGATCGGTAATGCGTCCCCTAGTATATATATACGAACACCTATTATAATATCATTCGTATATATGACAGAGGTGAACTTTAAAAGCGATATTTCGCAAGCCAGCGTAGATGACCTGCGGTGATGGCGACTTGATATATAGTACTGGTGAATGACTATAAAGCATAACTCGGCCTTCTCGAGAGAAACAAATCACTCTATCAGTGTAAGTTTTGGCCTACAGTACCTTCCGCACATGTAAATTGCATAAGCATGCGAAAAAAATTAAAGTAACGCTCACCGATCAGGAGTCAGGGCAATGTTGTGAGGCACTGCGGTGTTAGTTGGCGTGCAACGAGAAGAGATGAGCTGCGGCCGTGTCCATGCTACGTTTGTGCGGTGAAAAAGAATGGGGCAGGCGTATAGATTATGAGACGGAAGAGAGGGGTAAAAAGGGAGTGAGAGAGAGAGGGCAAGGGAGAGAAAGAGAAGAGTGGGTGAGGGTAGGAGCCGAGAGAAGGGCAGCATAAGGCCAGGAAAGAGAGGGAGAGAAGAGAGAGAGCAGGGAGGAGAAGAGAGAGAGGAGCATGGTGTAGATGTTGAGAGAGGAGATGGCTAGCATCGAAGAGAGGAGAAAGAGAGAAAGAAGAGAGGCGGACGGAATATGAGACGAAAATGAAACACGGAATAAGAATAGAATTGTTTAGAAATAATGCATCGAGATAATCCACGTTGACACCTCTAGGCAACGACAAGATCAATCTGCTGACGAGCCAGGATTCATACGAGTTGCGTATTGATATGGAGGACACCAGCGGCAACAAAAGAGCACTAGCTCCGCGCATTTTTCATGCTAGCAGCCGGAGAAGGAGACGAGAGATAACTCTCTCAGCTTGGGCGACTACAGTGGCGACGCAGGTAAGCGCAATAACACTGATCTACACACAGAGTTATGCGTGTGTATCGCGCGCAGCGGTGGCACGGCGATTTATGTGCGTGTTGCAAACCGCGCCACTTAAATTGATCAAACTAATAATAAACTTACTAAGGTTACACGCGAAAAGCTAGTCGGTCTAACGTTTCATGTAAATCCATGCTTTATTATCACTAATTGCATTCTTGATACTTCAGACAATTTTTCTGCTGGCGCGGCCGCGACAAATAAACCTCGACAATATTTCACCATTGAGATTCGAGATATATAGTAGAGATTGAGAGTGATCATATATTATAGTGATATATATAGTAATGTATAGAGATATAGTGTCGAATACTAGTATAATAATATATATCAGCTGGCATTTAGATACGTGTTAGACTCTGTGCACTGGTAAGTATGTATGTCGTATACGTCATCACTGTTAATTGCAGGCAGATTCAATTCTCAAGCCACAACACAATGTGCATTTACCCACGAGGGATGTGCGGATAAACGACGCGAGCAGATGGAGGATGCGCTCGCAGGTAATAGCCATCGTAATCATGCCTACTCCTCTGGCCCACGTTAATGTCGCTGAAGTTAGCTCAGCGTTAATTGGGTCAGGTCCCGTTCCCCTTAACCAGAGCCGCTATCGCGACGATGAGTCGCGATATTTGAGTCGCATGTGCAGTTTGATCTTAAGGCAGGCAGTCTCGCAAAACACACAACACCACGACACACTACATTTCTTTGCACACACACTGATCAGTCGGCACTGACGTTCACACATCACACAGACATACATGATACGGAAAACACTGATACACGCATGCACACCCAACATCACACATCAGTTCACACATCACTATAATAGTAGAACGTATATATGTATGATCTTATACATTCAATTCATAATTCATATCATTATTACAATCTATTATTCATCAAATCATTATACTATTTAAGCATTTTACAAATTCGCAGTCAAAAAAATAGCCATAATATCTCGCATCAGCAACACACGATACTTATAATGATCGGAAAATATTGGCCTGATAACGAAGGATTAAGGAGCAAAACAAGGCAACGATCGTAAGTAGATTTAACATGGCATAAAAACTACAAACAGCTCACCGCTTAACCTGGCGAATTACAGCTAATGCTCGATATATCATTTACCTGAGCTATCTAGAGCGACAAACGTATGAAGAGCATTATATAAGCAGTCCCAACTGATAGCTATGCGAGTTGCTCTACGGGTGATATAATATATATAGTAGATATTTCAACGCACCGCACGACCGTTGTATAAGCGCTTCAACGCTAATAACAATAATATAATCAGTTGTCCTATCTCACTCCCTGATCTACATCGTACAGAACTCGATAACTAACCACACTCATACATACATAAATCCTAAACATAGCATCGACCATACACATACTAACCAACTAATAACCTATCATCGATACTAACATCTATCTATCTACATACATCACTAAACTCCGAGATCCTAATCTATCACCAATACTCTATCTACTCTATCGAAACTCTAATACTATATACTCACAATATCTATCATAATCCTCACTCTACATATTACGAGTATAATTCCAGGTCTATCCTATCATTTTCTAGATACCTGTGACCCTCACGGTACTACGTCTAGTCATCAGTCTACGTACGGACCGACAACATACAAAAATCCTTAGAATCCATACATCTATCTATCTAATCTATCTATCATAATCACTAGCTATAGCTAACACCATCACATATATCACTATAATATACTATCTATCTTAACATTACCAAACAAGCGATTCTATCATAAATTAATATATCTATCTATTACTATCTTCTATACTCTAGTGCTAATCTATCTATCATATTAACGCTATCTTGATACTATCCTCAACTATCTATACTATTGTATCTCTCCTAATCGATCCATACTATACTACCTCCTATCTATCCTATCTAATCTATCTACTCTATGCTATATCTATCTATCTATCTATTATCTCATACTATTTAATCTATTAGTAATATCTATACTAATCTATCTATCTATCTATCTAATCTATGCTATCTATCTATCATAATTTATCGAATCCTAATAATATCTAATCTATCATATCTATCTATACCTAATCTATCATAATCATTATTCTAATTCTCATTCCTATGTCTATCCTATCGATAAATCTATCTATCTATCTATCATCGATCTTCACTCTAATCTATCTAATCATCTATCTTATCTTATCTATCCGTATCTATCATATTTTTATCTAGTTTATCGTATCTATCTACTCCTATCTAGGTCTATCTAATGTTATCTTTTAGTGTACAGTTATAAAATATCCATCTATCTACTGCTCATCTCCTATGCCTCACCTCTCATCAGTCAATCTATCTAATCCTATCTATCTATCTATACTAGTCTTATCTATATTACACTATCCTAGTCTATCTCATCTTATTCTATATTTATTATCTATATCTATCGTACTCCTATCTATCGATCTAGTTTCTTATCTATCGTATCGATCTATCTATCTATCTTCCTATCTATCCTATCTATCGTATCTATCGTGAATCGTATCTATCTAATCTATCTATTCTATCATATAATTCTATCTATCTATCTAATCCTATCTATCTATCTATCTATCTATCTATCTGAGATCTATCGTATCTTGATCAAATAATTCTAATCGTACTCTACGCTCTATGCATATCTTATATCCCTATATCTCATCCTATCTGCGTTAATGATATCCTGCTGCTTATTGCTATCTCGTACGTCTACTTAGTTATCCACAATCTCCCTACTCTAGTCCTACTCGTAGTCGTACTCAGGATCTACTCGATCATGTATCATAATCCTGAGTCTATCTATCTCCATCATGACGCGTTGATAAAACAACAACATTCTCACGCTTGATGCGACGAGATTATAGCGGCAAATGATCTTTCTTTGTACTTCCTTTGCCATTAACGTCTTATTTTCTTTTATAGGTACATTGTCTGTCATGTAGCGTGTATCTCTCGATCTATCCTTCTACTTAGTCTAAGTTTTGCCATACTTATATGTATGAGTATGATATGTATGTATGTATAGATCTATGTATTGTATCGGTGATGTTATGTTATCGTGTATTTGTATCTCGTTGTATGTATGGTATGTATGTTATGTATCGTAGTGTATGTAGTCGTTTGTAAATGGCTCATGGCTTGAATGTAATGTTAGGTATAGTTATGTATTTGTATGTAGTTTTTGTTAATACAATGTATCGTAATGATAATGTGAAATGGTTAGGATAGCGTATAGTATGCTTATGTATGTTAATAGTGTTGTATTAGTATTGAGTATATGTATTGTATGTATGTATGATATGCATCATGTAATTGTAATGTATGTATGTATCGTATGTGAATATGCTATGTATATGTTATGTAGGTAGATGTATGTATGTATAGCTATGCTTCATAGTATGATAGTATGTATGATAAATTATTGTGATGTACTGTAATGTATCGTATGGTGATTACTGTCAGCGATGTATGTAGATATGTATGTATATTGATGTATGGATGCTATGTATATTTGTATGATATGTATGATGTGAATTGTAATGTATGTATTGTATTGTCATATGAATGTCATGCCTATGTTATATATAATGGAGTGAGTATGTATGTAATATGTATGTTATGGCCATGTATGTATGTGTTGTAGTGTGAGGTATGGTATATTGCTATGAGTATACTATTCTGTATGTAATGTATTAGTGAATCTAAATGTTATAGTAGCTACTAGTTTATGTATGTGTATGTATGCGTTATCTATGGATCTGTATGATTAATGTCATGTATGTAGGTAAGTGTATGTATGTACTGTATGTATGAAATCACTGTAGTGTACTTGTATTGTGTTATGTAATGTCTAGTCCAGATAGTTGTTTAATAGATGTACTGGTTATTCGGCTCAGATTTCGGTTTATCGTTATCATATGTATGTTAAAATGGATATGTTTACGAGTTATATTGTGAGTGGTAATATTTATATGCTTTCAAATCAGGTCCACAATAGTTAATTGTGGTACAGTGTATATGATTAAAACTGATAGTAGATACATTTGATGCTATTTAGTGTACTCGCTTGGATGCTGCGTACACTAGTGTTTACTAGCCTTCATTAGTAATGTTATGTTAGATATAATAGTGTATACTTAGAATTGACATAGCTTAACACGATGCAGTTAACATAGTAAGTAACTGATTTCTAACATGCCGTATCAAGATGATGTAGTGGTATGTTAATATGGCGTGGTATTTAATGGTAATGAGTTATATGCTTTAAATCGTATGCATATTTCGTAGCATTTATCGTAGTGCTACTCAAGTATGCTTAGTATGCTATGTAGTGGTATCGCTGAGTGCTATGTATGTATAGCATGATGTGTGAGTGAGTCATAGATAATGTACTCGTAATTGTATAAAGGTCATGCTAGTGGTACCTTGTACTGTTGTATGTAGTTGATTAATTGTATGTTATGTATGTCATGTATGTATGTATCCGTATGATACTGTAATAGTATTGTATGGTGATTAGTATATATGTATGCTATGTTATGATACTGTAATGCTAGTGTATGTAGTGTATGTGAGATATGTATTTGTATGTATGATCATAGTATGTATGTTAAGAGTATGCTCACTAAGAGTAACGAATGTATGTAATGATATTGATATGTGTATGTATCGAGTATTGAATGCTATGTTAGGTATGACTAATGTATGAATACTGAATTTGTCACTATGTATGTATGGTAGTATGTATGTTTGTTATGTATGGTGAATTAGTATGTATGGATACTGTAGTGTAATCGATATCGTAGTGTATGTACATTGTAGTCGTCTGAATATGTTATGTATGGTACTGATTATGTAGTAGATGATATGTAATATAGTGATAATCATGTATGTATTTGATTGTAATTGTATGGGTTAAATTTATTATGTTTATGGAATAGTATATATTGTATATAGTATGACTAGTTGAGTAGTGTATATGGCATTATTGAGATAGTTATGATATTGTGAATTGTGTATTATGGGTATTATATGTTTATGATTGATTGCATGAATAAGGTATATGTAATTTTTGAATAGTGAGTCAATATTTGATAATTGTCCAATAGTCCTTGTTGTATTGTAGACTATTTCCTTGAACAATGTGAAAGTGCTAATAGGTAAGTGTAAGTACTTGATACCAGTTGTATTGGGGGTGGACTGCCTCATTAGCTTGATATATGATAGTTATTGATGCCTCCACTGGTAGTGAATCCATGTAGATATGTGTATGTAGGTGTTGTTATAGCCCACCGTGTATTGGCAAGATGCAATCGTATAATGTATATGATAATGTATACTGCTATGTGAGTGAGTATGTAGATGTATGAGGTATATATGGTATCAGTATGTATTGTTATGATATGTATGTAATGCTATGTATGTATCGTATGTTCTGGTATAGTATGTATGTATGTTATGTATGGTTATGTATGTACTCTATGCTATGCTGATGTATGGTGGGACTAAAGATATGATAAACTGAGTCACTTGTAAGTGATAATGTATGTTATTAGATTTTAAATTATAAATACGTATTTCGGTTATTACTGCTATGTATGTCTCCTCATGTATGTATAGTAGTGTATATGTACAGTGTCGTAATTGACTATTATGATACTGTATGTATGTGATGTGAGTGTGACATGTTATGATAATATACTTGTATGTATGCTAGTATGAATATTGTATGTTAATTCTGTATTATGGTGATGTATGTATAGCTATTGTATGTATGTGATTTTTTTTATTTAGTATAGTATTTGTAAGTACTCTATGTTACCTGTATACCTGTAAATGTATGTATGTATGTATGCTATCGCATGCCATTGCGATGTCATGGCATCATGTCATGCATGCTGATGCATTGATCTATCCTAATCGTATCATCATGCTACTCTATCTAGTCTATCTATCGTCGAGTCTACATCTATCTATCTTTCTAAGTCTATCGTATCTAATCTATCTATCGTGATCTATCTATGCTACTCGTATCTATCCTATCTATCTGATAGATCTATTTTATGCTATCTAGTCTATCGATCTATCTATCTATTCTATCTAGCATATCCTAATCGTATCTATCTATCTATCGTCTCTATCATAGTTTGTAGTATCATACTATATTGTATATATATAATATATAATTATATATATATCTAATCTATACATTGCTGTGCTACGTCTTATACCTATCTAGTCCATAACTATCGTCATGCAGCTATCCTATCTCAATCGTATCTATCGAGTAAGGTTATAGTAGCCTCACTGCTTACCACTTAACTCTAGAGCATCTATCACACTCTTATAGTCTCAATAGATGCTACGTCATAGATTCTGCACTCACTCTGTATCCAGAGAGACATGATGAGCCAAGATTTCGTGGCCACAGCTTTGGCTCGTGATCCTAAGCCGCTGCGCGCGCGGAGGAGACGGCGCCAGTTCCGCCGAGGGCAGTATGCGCACGCGACAGCGAGGATGTTCAAGTCATGAGATAGCGCTGCTCCGCCAGTGGAGACGTGCGCCAATATTGAGGCCCAGCGCACTGCTCTCCACAGCGGTCACGCGCCGAGGTTTGTAGTTTTAGGTGAAGATGACCAGAAGCTCGATTCAGGTATATGGACGATATTCTGACGAATTGGATGACTATACTAAAATCTTAGTAACAAATACCGCCGCAGTCATGACTCCAGATTAGCATGAAACTCACAGAGATATAGAACCTTGTTAAGTATGAACAAATACAAATACGCAGTGCGCGCGTCTATAAAAGTTTACAAGCATACATACAAGGATATGAGAAGGAGACTATTAAGTATTGCGCATTCCGATTAGGATATAGATCAAAAAGATCGCATCGAAATTACATCATACCTAGCGGGATTTTAGATTAGAATGACGTGATCAGGCGACGGTTATATTCGCACTATGATCGCAAGATTACCGTACACACTGGGAGAGACCAAATGGGTAAGCGCTCATGATGATGCGAACTATTCACTCGAAGTATTATCTCATGGGGTCTAGAGAGCGCGAAAATTGTGCATGAGGACTAGTTAATATCATACTACGTTAGACAGCACAGCAGGTGAAATTAATTACGAGAACGTGCTAGGTTTTACTTGCGTCTCTGGAAGTAAGCAGTGACCAATTAGGAGCTGTAATGCGCAAGAATGTTGAGATAAAATGGTGGAGATGTTATCTGAGAATGATGTGCCTCTGCTGCACAAATTGATTAAGATCTACGCATAGGAAATAACGCAGAAAATGCCCATCGCATCAGCCTCAAGTACTCATCGACAGATAGGATGAGACTCTGTCCCTACCTGGCTCAATCTACGAGTGATCCTGAGTGCATTACTGAAGGTGCACTGCATGTCAGTTTGGCATATCGGCACCTGACTTTCGTACCCGGCCTGACTAGTTCACACCGCCTACACGAACTAGAGCGTCAGTGTCGCCAAGTGAATACTTGCTCGGGAGTGTATAGTGGCGTAACGGAGGTAACCAAGTCTAGCATCGGCCGGGTCATTACTATCTCCATTTAACGAAATAAAGTAAACACAGTCCGGTATAGACGTAACTGTCCGTCGGTGACGCCCCATTCATGGCCATCGAACAAAGAAGGCGGGCTTAATCTGATTACGGAAGATGCGAAAATGCAACAGAAGTACGTTAGCACAGTTGCAGCCTACTGGCGTGTTATTTTCAGTTTTGCTGCCAAACCTCCTATCGTGGAAACCTCCGTCTTCAGCCGTAGCAGGATGCCCTAGTTCTTAGATCGGCAGATTTTGGTATCTGTAAGTATGCTCGTCTCACCTATAAAATTTCAAAGGGTATGCTGCCGCGTAAGCTTCGTACAGACTCACTATATATTGTCGAGGTACACACAAGTAGTACGAGAATCATACGGCTCGCCCGTGTATACTCGGTAGTATCGAATACATTTTGGCTCGCATACATTGCGTCACAAAGTACGCGTTGCAGGTAGGTATATTGAGCCTCTCTTGTTACATACAGATAAGTCATGACCAGTCGATTCATACGCCAGCAGAATCAGATGCCAGGAGTGAGAATACCCTAGTCTAGCATGTGCGGCTAGGAATATTATTATACCGAATCTATTGCCCCTTGCACAACAGCGGCATGCGATATAGATTGAACGCTGCTAGCCGCAAGGGCCCATTTGATATTTTTTTATTATTATTTTAGCGTCTAGTTTGCCGGTAAATAGAAACAGGCCACATGTCAACAGGATTCACTTCTGCAGACGTCGGGATGAACTGGCGAAGCACGCTGTGGCGAAAGAATTGGCTAACACAATCCAATGTTCCCATGTGTCCAACACGGGATATCCAAAGTG
>NW_014577640.1:177917-180417 GCF_000485595.1 Priapulus caudatus | reverse complement strand
TTATTTACTTTTTTATTTTTTTATCGAGACGTTCCAAGTGTCTGTGCTCACGCACACACACGCACATTTATATATTTGTAACCTCGCGTGTATATATTAATTAAATATAGTTTAATATAAATATCTTAAATGGACAGAGAATAGATCTCCACAGTTATATATCCATCCATCCATCCATCCATCCATCCATACCATCATCCATCCATCATCCATCCATCCATTCCATCCATCCATCCATCCATCCATCCATTCATATCATCCATCATCCATCCATCCTCAATCCACTCATCCATCCACTCAATCATCCATCCAACCATCCTTCAATTCATCCATCATCATCCATCATCCATCCATCATCCATACCACTCCATCCAGCCAGTCCTCCATCCATCCTATCCATCAACCAGTCATCCAAAACATCCATCCATCCATCCATCCATCCAATCCATCCATCCATCCATCCATCCATCCATCCATCCATCCATCCATCCATCCATCCATCCATCCATCCATCCATCCATCCATCCATCCATCCATCCTTATCTCCATACATCCACTCACCCATTCACAAAGAAAGTCATATTTTTTAGAAGACAAAAAAAAATCGTGCATGCTCCTTGTAAATTGCCAACGATCTCCAGGCGGCTGTCATAACGTACTCGAAGTCAAAGTACATATACGATGACGTGTGTTGGCTGCGATCCAGTAACTCGACTATATCAAACGCCTCGTCTGCGTAGCAAAATTCGCAAGGCATTCCATCGCACTTCCTTTTTCATCGGATGTTGCTGGGATTCGGAACACGTCTCGTATTGTTTGTTCGCTGATTCGACCGCGTTCAATCGTAGTCGACAAAGACGGACAAATGAAGCCCCATGGTACAGTTTGTCCGACGCATACTCAGCGATCTAACTCCGCGCGGAAGCCCTGCTTGCATGCGACCAGTGCGCCCGCATACAGAAATAGCGAAACAGTTGTCACAATATGGCTGTACGCCGAGCTGCTCTCATACCCTAATGATGCTGAAAACTCACCGCCAGTTCCTTGTTTTGCAGCCGCACAGCAGCGGCGTGTCTACGCCAGCGAGCCAGCGAGCGGGATGGACCCGACCAACATCGGTTATAATTACACGAGTTATCAAGAGAACCGTTTCTTCGACGATAAACGCTGGTCGATACTGGCAGAATGGTCGGCGCTGCTGCGCGCACATGGCACTGTATCTGTCATGAGCTCCTCTGACGCCCGGCCTGCCCCTACGGACGCATAACCTTAGGCAATCGCACGCAGCGCTGGGCGCGCTGTCCACATCCATACGAATCTCTCACAAACGTGTACTACACACATTTACTACTTTCGTACACGCATACACGTACTAACAGACGTTCCAGCTATCAGCCTACCGAATCTAGCTGTTCCCAGCCGGTGGACGTCCCACCCAGCTGACAGCCGATGGCAGTGCAAGCGAGCTAGCTAGCTATCATCCTCACACAGCGGTGAAGCTCGAGTTACAGACACTGACCGCGGCACGGCGTGACGCGCGACCGGTCCCGGCAGAAAGGCAGAGCAACTGTTAATTTATGGCGCTGTCTGATGATGACATAGAGTGATGTGATCGTGGAAGCGCGGCTGCGTCTACCGTGACGGCTACCGGCTGTACGCTGACACCGTCGCCGCTGCTGAGCGGCGCAGTGCAAAGTCAAAGCAGATGTTTTGAGGATGTTCTTAACGAAGTCGAGTATTTAAAATACCTCGAGAGCTTTTTTCCTCGCGCCGCCGAATCACTAACTTACGAGCGCGCTGTCGACATGGTAAGGGGCGGATGTAAAAAACGTCCTCAATCGACTAAGTAGAGCTGGAGGTTGGCGGCCAGAGATTTACACGCACTAAAAAGCAGCACCCACATTTTGATTCCGATTTGACTTCGCAGATGTGCATGCCATCGAGTGTTCGCGGAAGCCGCGCGAGCGAAGGCGCTTGTGTAAGCCATGGAGGAACGAGGTACACATGGAAGCCACGAATGACAAAAGGTCAAGTGAGCTAGTGAACAAGAGTGTCTGTAAACTCTACGGCAGTGTGTACGCATGCACGGGAAAATAACGAATGGTGTGAACCCGCATAAACCACGGATGGATTTGGTCTGCCTTTGCCAAAGAAGGTTAGGGTCTGTGTACATAACGTATGGATTGGGCACGTGTCAACTACGTAATTGGTTGTATCAGTATGAGCCACGAAAATTTGTGACGACCTGTGTTAATCATGGAACGATTGGGCGTACGTAAATCACAGCAGAAATAGGCCTTGTAAACTTAAGAATATTAGAGCCTGTGTACGTCAAGATAGGAAATGGGGGATATTTCCTGTGTGAGCTAAGGAAGGATATTTCCTGTGTGAGATAGGGAAGGATATTTCCTGTGTGAGCTAAGGAAGGATATTTTCTCTGTGAGCTAAGGAAGGATACACCCTGTGTGAGCTAAGGAAGGATACACCCTGTGTGAGCTAA
>NW_014577640.1:174870-177907 GCF_000485595.1 Priapulus caudatus | reverse complement strand
TTGTTGTTGTTGTTGTTGTTGTTGTTGCTGCTGCTGTCGTCGTCGTCGTCGTCGTCGTCTTGAGGCACACCTATAGGACCCGGAGGCTCTAGCCTGTGTCAGGACTCGGTCTGGGGATTTCCCCAGTTCCTCCCGCGAACCATCCACAGTGCCGAATGAGTCCATTTTTAGTGCGGGGCAATTTGTTAGCTAGTGCTGTACAGTTTCTGGCGTTGTTATTGCTATTGTCGTCGTCGTCGTCGTCGTCGTTGTTGATGTTATTATTATTGTTGTTGTTGTTATTATTGTTGTTGTTGTTGTTGTTGTTGTTGTTGTTGTTGTGCGTCACTGCATGCGTACACACATGGTTACATTTCATGCAGTACCGGAAGTTAGATCGCATCGCCCTAACACTCCCATTAATGACGCAAATCACAATGTGCGAGTACCAACGTTATAGAGTCCCGCTTGCCTCGTATGTCAGGACAGAATTCAGCAAACATGACGCTTGACTTCGGGAATCATTATCTATTAGCTGCCATCTTTAATATTCATCCGTGGTGCATGCCACCACAAGTGTTATAACCAATCTCGTTGGTAATAACGGCAGGTGTCGTCCGTTTCTCGTGATCGCATAGTCTTGTAGTGTATCAAAGTCACAATACCCTCTTTAGGCAGTATAGCACGAGTGCAGGGCCCTATCCCCCGGGGTCATATTAGTTCGTTCCTCCGAGAACGTTTGTTTGCAGTATGACACACAGACATCCGACAAAGGTAGATGTGTATGGCAGTAGAAATACCGTCGGAGACGCCGCAATAAACTGCAGTGTCACCAAATCCCATAACATGCGACGTTCACATGGTAGTATTCGCAAAAACTAAAACGGCAAAACCGTTTCTCAGAGAAATTTGGTGTTGGTCCGAATACGCCTTCTCACGTCCAAGCAAGCCTATTGTGAGTACGCAGTTATGCGCCGAATGTAGACTTAGTTGCTAAAAAAGCTAGCAGGGAAAAGGCAGTGATTTGGAAACACCGAATAAGCCAGTGCTGAAGCCCGAGTGGTAATGCAGACCCCCACAGAGATGGACTCTAACCCAGTGTGTGTGTCTCTCCGTTGCGAACACTGCAACTATCTAAAAGGTACTGACATTATTGACTTATTGTTGATACAGCGATGTATTTACAACGCGCGCCGTCACGCGAGTCTGAGTGCGCAAAACACGTGACTCATCGGTGTGACGTAATCCATACGCGCGCGCGACGCGAAATATCCTATGTTATAAGCGCTCCCGGCGATCGCTTGGGATGGAAATCCTTCATTTAACTCACAACAACTATCGCAAACATTGTCTACAGTACTTCATCGCAGACACGACGCTGTTACAGCTTCATGACGCGTCTGCGAGATTCCAGCCAACGAGTTCTCTCGCGTACGCCCTTGTTCATTTCGAGTTAGTAATGCGTCATTGCGAAGCCACGCGGTGCGAACCGCGATGGAACAGCGTCACGCATTCATTTCACAATTTCGAAGTAAATGCTTATCGGCCTACGATCGTGCCACATCTACGTCAACCATGCGTATATACCGCGTTATCACAACGCTGTGTTCTCCTGCAGCAGCGTCCGCGCGCACTCTCCCCAACCTCTCGCAGTCGCAAGCATCGGCAGCCGTCAGCGGTTATAGGGATTATGCGCTGCGGGAGCTCGTGCGCGCGCGCGATCCATCGACAACGGCCAGCTCGGAAAGTTTATGTACAAGTGAGCTGCGTGTTTACAGACGCCTGAGTGAGACGGAGCGGCCGGCCCCCGCGAACACGCTCCTAGCGTTATACATATACATATGTCGGCAGCGGCTTTTCTCGACGCTAATGAAAAAGCGGAGATTCCCGCGACGTTTCGCGCGCGATGAGCGAAGCAGAAATGTTCGACGTTCTGCGACTACCGACGGTTTATTACGGCTCGCAGACGATAGACGAGTGAGCCCATCTGCTCGGTCTCTGAACCCTGCGCTAGCGTATACGTACGTATGCACGGCTGACGGTGTGTGAGATCTCCCACGTACAGCACACATCGCCTCTCCCCTCTGACGAGCTACTCTCGTATATAACGATGCTCTAAATAATATCGTGGGTGGCTTGTATCAGCGTACGTTGGCCAGTTGCGCACTGCCGCAGTTGATGATAGGCTGTGGCGCACGTCATAAATGCTTGCACGTTAGCTGTTTACTCAATACGTGTGCCCTATAATATACCGTCTGTCGTGCAAGGGAATCGTAATTAGTTTAGCTAGCGTGACATAATGTTTCGTGCTGGAGGCTATAATAAGTTAGCTTCGATCCCTTCTCTACCCTGCCGCTCTCTCTCGCTCCCTCTCCCTCGCTAAGTACCACCAAGAGTAGATAATAACTTGTTAATGTTATTATCTACTCTTGGTACCACTGATAGGGTTTATGTCCCCCAGAGTACTGCCGGAACGTACCCTCGGTACGGTCCGGTATACCGGAACGTACCCTGGTACTAAATACTACTATCTAATATGTTGGACCGTACCTCGTCTACTCCACTAACGAGTCTAGGGAGTCGCCTACGCTTACTCCCTAACCCTAACCCTAACCCTAACCCTAACTATAACCCTAACCCTAACCCTAACACTAACCATAACCCTAACCATATCAGCTAGATAGTTACCAGGGTACGTTCCGGTATACCAGACCCTACCCAGGGTACGTTCCGGCAGTACCCTGGGGGCATAGACCCTATCAGCCTAACGCCCACGCGCACACGCACGCACGCACGCACACATGCAGGCACGCACGACCTCCAAACGCACACACACGCGCGCGCACGCACGCACACGCGCACGTACATATGTATATATATATGATGCTAGTGGCAATGGTAATATGTTGGGTTTCGTAGATATTGTTAACATTGCGAAAGTCTAATGGTTGATGTCTAATGGTCGAAGTCTAATGGTCGATGGGGTTATCGCCAGAAAGATGGGAAAAAAACGCAAGACCGTGAAAGAGAACGAGAGAGAGAGAGAGAGAGAGAGAGA
>NW_014577640.1:153553-173966 GCF_000485595.1 Priapulus caudatus | reverse complement strand
CGTACATATGTATATATATATGATGCTAGTGGCAATGGTAATATGTTGGGTTTCGTAGATATTGTTAACATTGCGCAAGTCTAATGGTTAATGTCTAATGGTCGAAGTCTAATAGTCGATAGCGTTATCGCCAGAAAGATGGGGAAAAAAACGCAAGACCGTGAAAGAGAAAGAGAGAGAGAGAGAGAGAGAGAAGGGCTAAACGAGCGAAAAAACGGTAAGGTAGTTTAAGGGTAGAGGGGTGACATGGGTAAAATGACATAGGTAGACGTATTTGCCTTGCGTACCGCACGTACACTCTGTCGTACGTGTCACCATTGAACTTAACTTCACTAAGAAGCAGCATAAGTGCTTAGATGACGCATCGGGGCCACATTATAGCGACATAAACAGCAGCACCTTTCGCGTGCTTTTCCTGCAATAATTTGATTACAGCCAGTTAATTAAATAGAATTAATTACGTCCAATTATTTTCAGAGGTCACTGAAGGAGGTGAAGGACGGTACGCGCAGTAAACGCACCGGAAATATCGCGGTTATTACATTCATGAATCATTGCTAACTCATTCATTAAACTTCAATTGAAACGTGGTCGTAAGATGCCACCGGTTAAATACGCAACGGCCGTCGCTGCGGGCTGTCGCGCGTAAATCAGTAATGACCATGCTTTGTTTAACACGAGCACTAACGCTGGGTGTTAAGAGATCGTTGCACCTTCCAAAGATAGTGTTTTCTTACATAGGCTTTTGTTTTCGGACGACGCATTGATAACGGCCAGGAGCCTCGCGCCTCGCGAGGCCCAAATAGCTATAATCTTCCATGATAGCACGGGATATGATACCTTGGGGAGGATATATGATATAACCGGGATTATCGAAGAAGAAACACAGATATAGTGATAATCATGTCCCAGGCCGTTGGTGACGAATTTAACGGTCATTTCGGTCACCATAGTCGTGTGCGTCACAGGGGACGATTCGCATCGCGCGGCGGCGTTAGCAAAGTACGCCGTTAAACAGGACTGACAGGTGCTGTGTGAAATCGCGTTTGCAAGTCGAACGAAAGCGCGCGCGTCGTCTATCGCGATGGGATATTCGTGTTGTAATGCACGCAATCATATAAATTCTACTCTTCCCCATTGCAGCTCTCACGGTGAAGTACATGACGAGGAGATTTATCAACGAATACGATCCACATCTAGGTAAGTGGCTATATACTGCATCGCCAACGTTCATCGCATTTCTGCTCGTGAATAAAACAGTCGCCTAGCCACTACTTATTTTTAGTCTTTGCACAATTAGCTCGGCGGACGCATGCACAGAGGTATAACCCTTTGCATATTAATTCATCTAACACTTTTTCTATTACACGCAATATCATAGTAGTTTCCACAAATGTCGTAGTTCACTCTTATATATGTAAGTAAATACAAAATTACCATCGTATTTACTGGCGGGGAAACCTTAACGCAGGGCCGTGATGGAAAAAGGGGGTCGAGTCAATGTATTACCCTAGCAGGTATAATATCCCGGGCACATGTTTATAAACTACAGTTTATATGCTTGGGCTGATATGTATTTTAATGTGGACATACGCAAGCAGAACAAAATAATACTTTCCACGTTAGCACGACTACCTTATTCTATATTATGTGGTATATGATGTTTGCTCATGCGTTGCTATGACATTGTGTTATGTGCACTTCTTCGTGGCGGCGGCATATGAGCTTCTTCTTCACCAATCTATCCGCGACAGAGTAGTGCCTATTTAAACATCCCAACGGGCTAGGCTTTATACTTAAATGCTCGCTGTAGGAAAGTGTAGGTAATACGCTTACAAAATAATGGCTTACAAACTAAATATATTCAAGTTGAAAAGGAACGTTTTTTCTCACTCCACGCTGTGTATTTTCTGCAGCGACAATTAGGATAATGCCATATGCTGGCCTTGGATATTTTTTTAAAAACGGCTCATCTTCAATCATTTACAATTACTCAGCATTAAATTATAGCGTTTACTGCTTATTTTTCGCAGAGGATATTTACACTAAGCCAGAAAACATCGACGGCCAAGATGTCCTGGTTAAGGTCATGGACACATACGACAAGGTAAATTCACCTTCCCTAAACATGCAATGTAAGTAACCATGTCAACTTGCGCGCTGTTCGTTCAGAACAACCTTCCGTGCTTATATTAGCTATGATATTCATTATCATCTATAGGAGGGTTCGAATCCCGATCGGTACTTGCGGTGGGCCGATGCCTTCATCGTGGTCTACAGCATCACAAACCGTCAGAGCTTCGAAAGTGCGCAGTGCTACATGGAGATGATATCACAGTATCTGCAGGTGAACAACAAGTCGGCGCCGATGATATTGGCGGGAAACAAGATGGACCTTGAGCGATATAGGTATAACGTGATCTGATAATTATAGAAATTCGTTCTAGCGCACATTATATGACGTACGTAGAATGTAGCACTTTCTCATATTAGTTCAAGAGCGTACCTTATCTTATCGTACATTTTCCCATGCCATCCTATCACACATGGTGTCATCCTTTGTTGTTGCATTTGATTGTATCAAGAGTAGATAATAAAACAATGCAAATGCAAAAGCGAACAAGGCGAATGAAACAATCAGTGCATGCAGTCATATACACAACATGCACACAGCAACAAGTCATGTTGCGCGATCAATAGGTGATCGTCGCTTCGACCTTCCGCCTTCTTCCGCTTTCTGCGACTGGCTGCGACTGGTCGCAGGCAGTCGCTGTCAGTTGCGTCGCCGTCGACCTAAAGGTAGTATCTCACTGGGCTGCGACTGTTGGCGACAAATTGCGAACGGCATTCGCGAGGGAGATTCCAAAATGTCTCGAAACGTTTGCAGGGGTTCTCAATTTCCTCGCGTGAGTCGCAGGGCCTCCCTCTCGTGTCGCTGGAATTTTGAACATGTTCAAAAAATTCGCGCGACAAATTTTCTCCTAAAATAGTCACAGAGTCGTCGCGGGTGTCTCGAACCCATCTCGAACTCTTCTCAATTTAGTTTCCGTGAGTCAGAAAGTGGGAGAAATGTGAGGCAACTTTGTGAGGGGTTGGCGACCTATGAAACTATGTCAGCCTGGTCCTCATCTAGGTTGGGGTCCTCATCCAGCAGCTTCTGCACTTCTTCTCTGATGTCCATCTCGCTTGACGTCTGATAACAAAATAATTGCTGGACTGGGGAGGGGCCCCGTATTTATATGGTCCAGATTTCTCAATTGTCACGCATAACTGTCGCGGGACTGTTGCACGACATGCACTGTTTGCACGAGTGCAAAAAAATCGCAATTTTGTTGCGTTAATGTCGCGCGAGTGTCGCGCGACATTCGCGCGACATGTATGCGAACGTTTTTGGCCCAAATTTCGCCGGGAGTTCGTGCGACATTCGTGCAACATTCGTGCGACATACGCGAACGTGTCGTAAGTACCAATTCAGTGTGATTCCAAGTAAAAATTCCAAGTGAAATAATTCGCGTATTTTCTCGCAATTTTGTGTCTCCAACTAGTCGCGAGCTGTCACAGCCCAGTGAGATACTACCTTAAGCACGTCAGCCGCAGTGAATTGCAGTGCGTCGCGTCGCGTCGCAAGCAATCGCAACCCGATATAAGCCCGGCTTTAAGCCTAGCGGAAACCTGCATAAGCCTAGGACCATAAGGACCATAGGACATAAGCCTAAGACCTAGGCATAAGCCTAGCGCAGACCTGCGATTTTTGGTTGCTCGTCGCTGCAACCTGCAACCGCAAGCGATCGGTCGATGTGTCACCGCGTGTGCGCACACATGCATGCGATTTCGAAGGAATTCTAGAGCAATTTGGGAGCGATTTGCAGCGTCGAGTCGCTCAAAATCAAAACAGTTTGATTTCTTGCAACTCGTCGCAAGCGACCAGAATCGCTACGGGTTGCAACTGCACATTCCCGCAGACGTAGTGATTTCGCAGCAATTTTTACAGCAATTCTACTAAAATCGCAGTCGAGTTGCATGAAAAAGTCGCAGGTCTGCACTAGGTTTTAGGCGAATGTCACCACTGTCATCAATCTGTAGTCGCGTCAGCCGCCCTCTAGTCGAGTAGCCTTTTGTGTCAGGTATTGAAACTGCGCTTGATTGTTTACCCACTGTTGATACGCAGTCTCTGATATCGCGAGCACAATACGGCTAGCATGCTGATCGTACTCAACAGTAAGTGAATTTTTGCGCCCCGAAGCCATACCGACGAGAATGGCGGCGTTGTCAATAGCTAACGTCAGCGACGTATAGTCGCTATACCTCGGGCATTGCAGCTAGATTAGAACTCAGGAGATAGTTAATACGATCTCCGTTCGTGTCTCTATAGGGTCACTAGTACGAGGAAGCAATTATAAGTATTAGGAGCCCAGATGTTTCACTTGGTTGTTGGCGAGAGTAGGCATCGATAACGGAACAGCTCTAGTTGTCTCAGAACCATCACTTCACTACTATCACTTGTATTGGTTTACGGCTAACAGACATGAAACAATGAGGAGAAACACAAGAGACTGATAGAAGTCTATTTGGGATTAATACCCTCTGATCGACTCTTTGTTAGCGCTGCAAAGTGCAATAAGGCGTAGCCCACTATATATTATTGCTTTAGCAAAGCGTGGGAAGAGAGGATCTTGTCAATAACGGTTGCGACATACGAAAGAGTAC
Organism: Priapulus caudatus; assembly: GCF_000485595.1. NCBI lineage: Eukaryota > Metazoa > Priapulida > Priapulimorpha > Priapulimorphida > Priapulidae > Priapulus > Priapulus caudatus. Next base: position 169,259 of record NW_014577640.1, on the reverse strand, counting down.
TTCTAAGATAGCAAACGCTCCTGCCGCGTTAAGACTGACGTCATCACAGATGCCATGTTTAAACAATTTGGCGTGTTTCCTGGTCATGAAGTCTTGCAAGTGCTTTGTAAATCTCTTTAGGAATAAATAATATCTGACGGCGGCGATACACCTCTCTTGATAAGACAAGAGGAAGGAGTAATTAAGGTCCTTTGAATTAGGTTGCCATGCGATAATATAAGAAAAAAATAAAAGCTATGGAGAAGATGTAAAGAGGAATTAAACGTATCTAGATCTGCCTAACGATAATATGTGATAAGTTCATGTACGACTCTCTATGCCTTCACTGCGTTGCCACCCCCCTAGCTTTCTTAGTAGATTTACCCTCTTGTGATTGCGATCATTTTTACTGCCCTCACGCTGCAGCTTGGCGCTACGCATGACAGCTGCTTTCCGTGGGTCCGTTGCTGTATAATCTCACCACAGGTTATTAACCCTAGGAAGGCAAGTAATTACAGAAAACAGCACATGCACACATGACCTCAACTTGTCTCGTCTTGTCTCGCCTCTTCTCGCCTAGCCTCCGTATTTCAACATAGATCCCTGCATTCTCTGCATACAGCTCTTGCATACATCCTATACCTCTCTAAATATATTTTACACTGTTATAACTCATTATGTCCAATGTCAATCATCCCATCCCATCGTGATGGAATCGTATCGTATCATGCACCGTATCGTGTCGTACCTCATCTATCTCATAGTGAAACCTTTATAGCGATTCGAATTATTATCTAGTTGACACCAGACGATATGGTGAATCATTCCGCCAATCGTCTGGTAGATCGCCTCATAGCATACAGTAATACCCTGCGTTACGATAACTCGAGTTACGTAAATTCGCTCACGCGTAAAGGGTAGATAATGGCAACTTTACTCGCGAAACAAAACGAAAATTTGCTCTCACATAATTTCCCAACGGAATGAACGATTGCATTCCCAAAAACCGCTGCATTTCCCGCGTGATTCACGCTACGGAATTTCGCGTTACGAACATCCTTTCCTCGTTCCCGGAACGCATTCCAGCACTTTCGTATCCGCATCGCGAGTGCAGCGAGACTCTTTACCGCGTGCACTCCCTATAATATTATATATATACATAGGCTATATATATATATATATATATATATATATCAAGAGTCCATAATAGAAGATTTTCTATTCGAATTTTCTATAGAGAAATTTTCTATTATGGACTCTTGATATACATATATATATATATATATACATCTCCGTCTATACACATCGCATCTCTCCGCAGGCAGGTGAGCAAGGGCGAGGGCGCGGCGATGGCCGACCAGTTCGAATCGCAGTTCCACGAGACGACGGCCGCCGAGGAGTACGAGCACGTTGAGCGCGTGTTCCGCGAGGCGGTGCGGCAGTCGCAGCGCGAGCAGGAGCAGCAGGCGCCGCTGAAGCCGCTCTTCATCTCCGAGGACAAGGGCGCGCTCACATCCCTGCTCAATCCGTCGGGCAACGCGACGATCGCGCGCACGTCGTTTCGTCGCTCCAAGTCGCCGAGCAACCCGTTCAGCACGAAGCCGGGCAAGGACGCGACGCCGCCGCCGCGCAAGGTCGGCCCGAGCAGCAGCACCTTTCGCATTCCGGCCAAGCTCAAAGACATCTTCTCAAAGCAGTGATGACAACAGCCGGAGTGGGTGGTGTGGTGTGTGGGGGGGATGTTAGTCGACCGCTCGAGTCCTGCGTTCGCGAACTGGTCCGGGTTTTTGTACATTTTGCGACTGATCGACGTGATTTTCTTTTCGCCCAGCGCCGCGTCACGTTGCGGTGATTCACAAGGGTCGCGATGGTCAAGACACGCCGCAAAGAGCGGTTGCTAGAAGAGCGAAGAACAGCTGTCACCATGTGGCAGCTTAGCAGGAGAGAAGCCAGGAGCAACTGTCGCCTTCATGACAGTTTAGTGGAAGAGTTAAGAACAATTGTCACCGTGTGACAGTTTAGTAGAGGAATTATGAACAACTGCCCCACCCGTCGCAGCTTAGTGGAGGAGTTCAGAACAACTGTCAACTCGTGATAGCTTAGTGTATGGGATAGGAACAACACTCACACCCATGTCAGTATAGTGGATGAGCCAAGAACAACTGTCCCCTTTATGACAGCTTAGTGGAAGAATTCAGAACAACTGTCACCTTGTGACAGCTTAGTGGAATAGCTAATAACAACTGTCACCTTGTGACAGCTTAGTAGAAGAGCTAAGAACAACTGTCACATTGTGACAGCTTAGTAGAATAGGTAATAACAACTATCACATTGTGGCAGCATAGTGAAACAGCTAAGAACAACTGCCACCTAGTGGCAGCCTCTGTCTGTGAGCGGTGAGGGGTATACTTAGCCTGTCGGCTTACAGAGGGTAACATTGCCAACACAATGTTTCTCTCGTATTTAAATAGATTTACGTTCGGCCTGATGTGACGCCTTTTCCGGAATCCGAAACCGCAACTTCCTATGAAGGTATAACAAAGAATTACGTACTCAAAAGCATGTAATTAGGAGCCATTGTAAGGTGCATGCAGTTCCGGGAAAAACTTCCTGCGGCTTCTGTCGACGCCAATATGGCGACGTTGGTAATTGAGTCTCTTGTAACATTACAGTGATAAGAATGCAGAACGACAGACGATATCTTAATCCTTAGTTGATGAAAGGTACGTGAGCAAATGTGCCAAAGCAGTCAAAGAAACTAATAATGTGAGTATCATAAAACATAATGACTTTAGCAGAATGTTATAGAGCAGGAAGTGCCCGGGATTAAATAAATACGTTTCAACTGAATGAGTTAGTAAACCCAAATAGTCGTACAACGCAGTTATACGATACAGTCCATAATTTTACAGTCTATAATAAGTATACATGATGAGCTTTATTTAACGCTAACAATATTCACAACGTGTAATATAAATACGATTTGCTACACATGTATTGTTTATTGCATAATAAAGATCTAACTATATGAACTGTATATAATTTATCTTATTATATGTAAAAGTCAACCTATATATATATAAATATTTAACTCAATTCCCAAGCGGGAATTAGATAATTACTATGTTATATTATGGTTGTTTTTATAGTTTATAAAATATTCTTAAGTAATATCTTTTATAAGTTTCTATGCGGGTTGGTATATACAAACGCATGCATGTTTTGGGTTTTAATATCCGATTAATGAGATTACTATAACAACTAGATTTGGTACATCTGCGGTTCTGTTCGGTTCGGTTAGACGGCAAAGCAACGGAAAGTACTAAATGGTTAGACGATCTCATAATGTTAGAATTAAGCCTTTCCCTGGTGTGTATATCAGTTAGGAGCAGTATGTAGCTACAAGAACATCGGTCGAACAAGTCAACGGAGTCCAAAGCTACGGGAAAGCTGCGGCGTTTTAGTGCTCCAAATCACAAGAAGTGACGCTAGTCTGCCGAAGACCGAGTTGTCTTCCCCGTATACCGTCTTTCACATGAAAATAGTAGGCTTACAACCCAAAGGAAGGCGTGCTTATATCTTCTCCTCGTATGTCGGCCCCCTGCGTCACACATAGTGTGTTTTAATGGCATAAATAGAGCAGGTCGATACGGGGTTATAGGATATGCAACATCCTAAATTGTATGGTCTAGCAAATATTTCGTTGGAAAAAATCGTCCGCAGCTTACAGTGTACATCGAAATAAATTAATAAATCACATTGACCTCATCACTGTACATGTACTTTACAAGTCAATCATAAATCAACGATATTTTTTCTGGCAGAGTTTTTCGCTTTTCTTTCATATTGAAAAAAAAGCGTCATGAGTGACCCTAGTGGTCGTGCGTTCAAAATCGATCAATTGAAAAACTATAGGTGACTATTTTTGCTATTTTGCAAGTTGGAAGAAAATATCTATCTAATAAAAGCCTTTGTTATTAGTTTATATCGAGTAAATAAGGAAAAACTTTATTTCTACGATTTCTCATAACACAAGTTAATGAATCTAAATTGCCTCGAAAGTATGCAATATTTTCACGGATAGAGTCAAGAAAGCATTTTTTGCAAGAAAATTAATGCATTTATGATGTAAAACCATGACAATATGCGTGTAAATAAATTTCTATAGTGAACATGTCATATATACAAGATTAACTTTATACAGGCCACTTATCAACCTCTTTTGTTCTCCTACTGCTACATAATTTCTGTGCAATATCATACAAATAACCATTCTATATTCTTCATGTAGTAATAATAATTATTATGTTGTAAACTAAATGCACACGTAAATTAAATTTAAAATACGAATAGCAATAATATTCTGATGGTGTGAGGTAAATATACCCGAGCATTTAATAACTCAAAATTAGGAAGTAAGCAGTCGTGTTGTAGCAAATTACAATACTTACACCAGCACGCTTGTACGCACGCACTCACACGCGCACGCGCTCACACGCACGCACACGGACACACGCATGCACGCACGCACGCACGCACGCACACACACACACGCACGCTCGCACGGACGCACAGACGCACGCGCGCAGAAACGCTCGTCGCCCTGCCCGCACGCACTCGCGCATGCATACCGTATTAAAGCATTAATTTTCACTCTCGTAAAGTAATGCTGCCGTCAAAACTACGCGCAGGCTATCCACCAGGGTTATACAACAACGCAGCAAATTGTCAATCGTTTGTTACCGCTGCCATTTTATCTAAGACGTAACCGCGCAGACGTACAGGAAACGCGGGTCTGTGCAGTTCTTACTCCCAGCTGGGCAAACGTAACGGCGCCGGCAACTTATGTATTCAAATATTTATTTTCCCGATACATTAGCCGCGTTCACACGTAGCAAGAAATCCGGTATTTAGCGTTCACACGAGGCAAAATACGAGGCCCAAGAAATACGGTATCTAAACAGATCCGGTATTTCATGTAAATACGAGGCTTCCCAGACCCCGAATAATTTGCCGTGCTTGAGAAATACCGAATTTCTTGGACCGCGCATTTCCTCGTGTGAAAGCTAAATACCGGATTTCTGAAGCCGCGTATTTTATAGACTGGTCCGCGCTCGACAGTTCTAGTGTAACGCGAGTGGAACTGTCGAGCGCGGACCAGTCTACGTATTTTATCGGCAGTTGGTGCGCATTGCATTGTTTATTTCGCATTGTTCGCTTGATTGTTTAAAGCAGTTCGCAGAATACAAATACCGTATTTTATTTTCCCGATACATTAGCCGCGTTCACACGTAGCAAGAAATCCGGAAATACCGTATTTCTGGAGCCGCGAATCCGCGTGTGAACGCTCGGCCGCGTATTTGTCTCAGATACGGTATTTCGCAAATCTGGTATTTCAGAAATACGAGGTCTCGTGTGAACGAGGCTATTGAATAGTGTTCTCCAGGCGGTATCGCAGTGATACTAATATTTTTCAGAGTTCTTTACTCGTGACGGTGGTATATGTTGCTTTCGATCTGAGCTAACGATGTTGTAGACGCAGAGTCGGGGATGTTGCAGGCAGCTTCGTCCAACGATACATTTTTGTCACATAAGAGTACTATAAGGAAACCCGCCGAATTACTAAATATAGTAACGATACACCACGCACACAATTTCCGAACATGCTTGTAACACGATAACGCCCGAAGGCTGTGAAACGGACGCCAAATTACAAGTATAAGTAGATAAGTAGCGATAGGTAGCTTAGCAGCCACGGACTAGCATAACCAGCGCAGTATTTTTATGCAGCCACGATTACGCAGGAAGCCATGCACGACGAGTATACAAGCAGCTGTACGCCACAGCAGTACGCGTGCAGCGTGCATTCCGTTAGGGGACTGATCGCGCGCGCGCTTAATCATAGCCTCATGTCCCCCCCCAAAAAAAAACAACTTCAAGTCATACTCTCGCATAGCCTATGTTAACGAGTCACTGTACGTGTACGAGAATACGACGAGCTAGCGACAAATGACCCGTGGTAAAAACATATCCCGGGCGTGTGTCATATTTGCTAGTGCATGTCGCGAATGTTCGGGTTCTTTCTGAGATAGGCGAGATATAGCGAATGACAAAAGGCAGCGCACATAGCTTTCAAAAATTACGAGAAGTGTGTAAATTTCAAAACATTTTAGCTCAGAGTAGTAGGCAGTGAATTCTATATAATGTGCAATAATATAACCGCATTATACATAAATTCAGTAACATAATATTTATTCAGCGATTTTTACAGCTTCTAACCAATTTAATCCTGTTTAATATAAGTCTTATCCTATGTAAATATGTCATATGATATTTTGGTCATTACCAGAGCGTATCCCATAGCCAAAATTGTCCGAAATTCTGAAATTTACTGTTGGAATACTAAATTGGAAATTAAAAATACAAGGAGGCATTTTCGCATTAGGGGTAACACTTCCTGCGTGCATTCAAACTGGTGAGCCCAAAGTTTGATATGATGATATATTCAAAATAATAAAATCGTTTAAGTAGGTCTGAGCGCACGCAATTTAACTGTTAGATAGAAATTGACACTGCATTGTATAAAGACGTATACGAATATAAATTTTCTATACCAATTCTCCCAGCAGGGGGCGGTAGTATACAACGACAGAACAATAATATTACAGTTACCTATTGGTTGCTGTTTCCAAGGCTGCCTGCGCATGGAAGGTGCCAGTTGATATGCGGTAGATAGATATTGTGTCTCGTGTTTCGTGTGGCGGTGCTGCTTCATTATAACCGATTACCAACAGCAAATTGCCAACGTATTGAAGCCGAGCTTACGCGCGCATAAAAACTGAAGATATACCTAACGACGGTGACAAGGAGCGAGCGAACGAGAGCGAGAGAGAAAGAGAGAGAGAGAGAAAGATAAGAAGAGAGAGAGAGAGAGAGAGAGAGAGAGAGAGAGAGAGAGAGAGAGAGAGAGCGAGATGAGAGTGACTAAGAGGGAGGAAGGAGAAGGAGACATATAGCGTAGCGCAAATGATAGAGAAGCGAGGGAGCACACGAAAGTAAAAAAAGAGAGCAGAGAGAGATAGAGAGAGAGAAGAGAGAGAAGAGAGAGAGAGAGAGAGAGAGAGAGCGAGAGAGAGCTGGAGAAAGAAAGAGAGAAGAGAGATCGAGAGAGAGAAAAAGAGAGCGAGAGAGAAGAGAGAGAGATGGAGAGAGAGAGAGAGAGAGAGAGAGAGAGAGAGAGAGAAGAGATAGAACGAGAGAGAGAGATGGAGAGCGAGTAAGAGGGTGGGAGGAGAAGGAGACATATAACGCGAAAGATAGAGCGGCGAGAAAGCGCAAGAAAGTGAAAAAAGAGCGCAGAGAGAGATAGAGAGAGAGAGAGAGAGAGAGAGAGAGAGAGAGAGAGAGAGAGAGAGATGGAGAAATAGCAAGCGTGAGAGAGAGAGATTGAGTGAAAAGAGTCACGAAAAGTTATCAAGAAGAGATTCAGAAGGGAGAGGGCGAGGGCGTTAATAAAATGCAACAAATTAAAAACGTGAGAACGTATATTTATCCGTAATGATATTTCTCGGAAGATTACCTCCAGTATAACACTAATACCGACATGAAAAACGAGCTAATCGCTCGCTCGTGGCTACTAATCCGAGCATAATGATGTCATTCTCGGGCTCGCGCTAAATTGTCCAGCGCTGATGAGTTCAATCATCGAGTCAAAGCCGCCGCTTAGATCTGCGCGTGCACGTCGAGCGGTGTGCGCGTGCGCTGTATAGCCGGCGAGGAAAACGCCGCGTCTGCTGGCCGACGACAGACTGACACCTGATCCGTGACAAACGCGCACGCATTGACAGAGACGCGGCTGCGCGCCTGACGCACGCACGCATTCACAGAGACGCGGCTGCGCGCCTGACGCACGCACGCATTCACAGAGACGCGGCTGCGCGTCTGACGCATGCACGCATTCACAGAGACGCGGCTAAGCGCCCGACGCATGCACGCATTCACAGAGACGCGGCTGAGCGCCCGACGCATGCACGCATTCTCGTTGGACTCGCCGCTAACGCTGAGAGCGACGCAACGACCGACTCGCCGCTGACGTTGATCGCGACGCATCAACCCACTCACCACTGACGCTGGGTGCCTCGCAAGCTCGCCGTCGCGCCGTCATTTTCGTCACGATCCCGCGGCGACAGACGGATGAATTACGTAACGCGAGAAGGGCCACTAATTGGAACCGAGACGGTGTTTATCTATTCGGCCGCTGCCGACGCTGCGCCCGACAACGCAGGCGTGAACGCCTCACCGTCAACCACTCAGCGGGGAAACACTCAACGTTAGCTGGCTCGACACACGCCAGCCGACACACACAGGCAGAGACACGCTGAACTGCGGTGCGACCGACGGCGAGGCGGTTATCGCTGATAAAAGTTTCCGAGCGTGAAGGTGCGAAAGGACAGCGTAAGGAGCCGCGTGGTAAAGAGACAGACACTTGCTTGCGCACGCTCCTCATATCTCTCCGTCGCTCGTCGCCATGTCTCTGCACAGCACGCCCGCGACGGCGGTGCAGAACGCCAGCAGCCAGATGGCGCCACCAAAGCTCGACAACGACGACCTCATCAAGGGCTCGGTGCTCGTCGTCATGGCGGTGCTGTCGTTGGCCGGAAACACGACAACACTAGCGACCGTCTGCCGTCTGCCCGGTCGCGCCACCAACGTGCGCATCCTGATCGGCAACCTGTGCGTCGCCGACCTGTTCGTCACCGTCTTCTGCATGGTCGTCGACGCGTCGTGGGCCTTCACGATCACGTGGGACGCCGGCAACGTCGCCTGCAAGCTGCTCAAGTACCTGCAGGTGCTGTCGCTGTACGCGTCGACGTACGTGCTCGTCGCCATCGCCGTTGACCGCTTCACGGCCGTGCTGATGCCGATGAGCATCATGATGAATCCGCGCCGTCTCAAGGTCATGCTTACCGTCGTCTGGGTGTCGAGCGCCGTGCTCGCCCTGCCGCAGGTACGCCGCGCGCCCGCACTCACGCACGCATGCACGCGAACGCACACGAGCGAACGCACGCGCGCATGCACGCACGCGAACGAACGCACGCATGCGAACGAACGCACGTACATATACGCATACACGCAGCGACATATTATGACAATGCGCGCATCACGCACCGGACGCGACGCACGGCACGCAGCACGCACGAACGATGCCGCACAACTCGAGGAGACCCATCACGTTACATACACCATAGCGCCGCATACGCACGCACGCCCGCCAACCGGCACGCACGCACGCAGATGCCGCACACTACGAACACACTCACGTATCATACACCCTGCGCGATACGCACGCAATTGCACGTATCGTACGTGCAGCGCACAGCACGCAGCACGCGTCACGCACTCACGCTTGTGCATGTACGCACGATCATGCCCGCACACGTCGAATGCAATCATGTGCACACGGCAAACGCACGGCACAACGCCAACACATTTAACTACAGACGTCGCAGCAACACGACGCGACACGCGCAACGCATATCACGCACCGCACGCTATGTCGATGCTCCTGACACTTTGTTGTTTTCGCTTATGAATCGGCGTTTGATGTACGCGCTGAAATATTGTTGTTACGGAAAGGTTTCATTGCCGGCTACAATTCGCGACGTAAACGGCATGAGGATGGACACACAGCAGGCGATACGATCGGTTCAGGCACAACCGTAGAGAGTCCTGTAGTGTAGAGATCCGGGAGAACGTTTTTTTAAATAGCATGCGGCCTGTGCGCCAAAGATGGGGTTCACTTTGTCTTTATGCTATTAGTAGGAGTGCGCATCGCGAATAGAGTTACAGCTTCTGTGGCACTTGCAATGCGTACGTGCGATCATGGCGTGATGCGGAAATTGTTCTGCGCGTGCTTGCATTCAGTCCGTTTTAACCTTCTTTCTTTCTTGTCTTTTTCTTATTCTTCTTCTTCGTCTTCTACTTCTTCTTCATCCTTTATCTTTTACTTCTTCTTCGTCTTTTCTACTTCTTTTTCTTACTTCTTCATCCTTCTTCATCCTACTTCTCGTTTACTCTTAATTTCATTTTTGCGGTTGTCATGTTTTTTCGTACTTCTACCGCTTTTTAGTGTTCTTATTCTCTCACATCAGTTTCAGACGCCATATGACTTCTGGACGATATCAACGCCACTAGGTAACTCATAACCACTACACGACTCAGGTATTTAAAAATAGCCGTGCACTGCGAATATTGGAGTAAGAGACGATTACCACTACGACGGAGATGTTCGTTCGAACGACAGTTGAATCATTTTTTTTGGTATGACGGATTTTCGATCCTAGTCAAATCCAGTCTAAATGCCATTAATATAACACTAGAATGAGAATATAAGCTCGGGGCGCCACCACCACGACTCAATGGCATATCAATCTACAGGAGGTATGTCTACAACCAGAAATATGTACACATGAGCAGCTGTCGAGTGATTATTTAGGATCGGTTTTAGTCGCTCGTGAGCAATACACTAATTGTTTCGTCCGATTCTGCCACTATTTCACACGACAAGATTTACAAGAAATGCTTACGTTAGAAATCTGGCAGATCTTTTCTTTTCTAAGCAATTGAATATGACTACCGTTTGCCACTGGACCAGCACGCACGTATTAACATTGAAGCCTGTAATAACAGCCGTAACTTACGTAGAACGAGCAATGCATACCTTATGAATTGAAATTTCATATTTGATCAGGTGTAAGACAAAACCTTTGTTCAGGACAAATTCCATGACTCAAGGTTCATGGCACATTTTCACGGGATTGTCGCCCATTAGCAGCGATATTTGTGAATTGGGATTTCCGCCGTTCCTGCTCACAGAATACCTAGACCACAATATTGTTACACTCACTCGGTCGGTGTTATACACTACGTCATTGACAGTTTCATATATGCTATGGCGTAAAATATAATATGGACTATCGGGTAATCGAGGAATAGTGTACAACAGTGTGTTTCGAGACATTACAGTGTGAAGCTCTTGCTCGAGCGTGGTGACCGCAGGCCTAAAGAAATTCATAAAAGTGCAAGGGTAGCGCCAAATCCTTCCTCGCCGCTCGCGAGCGAGGTGTAGCCAGAGAACCGGCCGAACAAGCGCCGCGATAGCCGCTGCTTCTCCGCGCGATGCAGATATTTTGAAACTATGCGTCGGTGCCTGCGCGGAGAGTTACCATGCAAGAGCTGTGGTTTTGCGCGTTCGCTGTCTCTAGGTGGCGGCCATCAAGCGCAACATATAACGAGCCGGAACTAGACTTGAGCACACACGAGTCCACTCGAACTGACTATAGGCCGCCCAATGTGATTATTGCGCTGCGTGTTAGGTATGCACCCCACGGCAAACGCAAAAACAGGTAAAGCATTAGGACCATATGAACTAATGTGCTTGTACACACGCACGGCACGGTATGCGCACCACAACTACACAACAACATACACAGACACAACACACACACACACACACACACACAGTCACAACACACACCAGTGCACACACACGGCACGCATGACTTACACACGCACACATAAACGCGTAGAGCGAGAATGCTTCGCTAACTCTGTCCGCCGACGCGCAGGTTTGTTGACGGCGGGGAATTCACTTTCAGGAGACCATTATTTTATAGGCGAAACATTATCTAGCGTCTCGGCGGGCAGGACGCCGCAACCGTATCGCCGACCGCTGCTTCGTCGCGAATGATCACCTGTTTCCGCGTTTTGTCAACGACCGCAGACTGCACGCACCTGGCATCGTCTGCTTACTGCGGAATATACAAGTCGCGTCGAATATGGTCCCCACGTCCTCGTGCTCATCTGCGTCGTCTACTGCAGCTAATGCACGTGCGGGTTTGTGAACGATTCTGTCCGCCTGGACTGCTTATGTCATCCTGGCTTGCTACTAACTACTAGCTCGTGACCGCAATTAATCTCGCGCTTTTCCTCGGGGCTATGTGCGCTGCTACGGCGCGGTGATGCGTGTCTAAGATGGTCCCCTCGTCTCTCTCTTACATCGTTAACTAAGCACTCGCAAAGTCGTGACGAGAGGCTAAAACGGGGTATGGTCAAACAGCCCGTATCATACGCATCAGCGGTGTGTTAGGCTGAGAGTAAGCGAATGGCACGTTACCGGAGTCCGCGTATTAGGGTCACTTTGAATGGCAGTCGCACCTGCGTGCGTGAATGCGTGAAGCGCAGGCGAGCGTTTCTACGCTGCCGCTATCAATAATTTGCTCACCACTGATGAAGTGTGTCCTAATTTGCGGAGAAAACAAGCATACACTGAACTCGTGGTGAATCTCGTACTGACAGCGATATGTAGTAAAAGGAAGCAATTGACCGATTTACACCCACGCATTTAATTCAGATCGCTGTGGGCGATGCGGTCATCGTACAGGCTTTAGTGCAGAACTAATAACGCTGATTTCATATACAATTTGCTGACACGCGACCTTTCATTCAACCGCTGAATTCTAGAAAAATAACCCATTTCGCCATTATGCAATAGTGGCTTTTAAAGTGTGCAGAGTCTGCAATTTTCGAAAAACTGCAAGCTGCGCTTAGGTAGGAAACAATATGGGAAGAGAAGCGAAGAACGTAAAATTACAGACGTAGCAATTGAAATATGACAATTGTCAACTAAACTTGCGCTGAAAATGTGAGCGAGTGACTTACGTAGTGGAAGGATGGAAAAAACATAGATAGAGACAGAGAACGAAAATGAGACAGAGAGAGAGAGAGAGAGAGAGAGAGACAGAGAGAGAAGAGAGAGAGAGAAAGAGAGAGCGAGAGCAAGAGAGTGAAAGAGAGCGAAAGATAGAAAGAATGAAAGCGAGAGCGAGAGAAAAGAATAGAGCACGAGAGCGAGGTGTGAGAGCGAGAGAGAGAGAGAGAGAGAGAGAGAGAGAGAGCAAGCAAGCGAGAGAGAGAGAGAGAGAGAGAGAGAGCGAAAGATATACAGAAAGAAAGAAAAGTACAGGTAGATGATATATATATTATATATAATATCTACTATAGTAATAGTGTGACAGGCAGCCGAAGTTGTCGTTTACGATATCGTCCCTCCGGAAACGTGCGCGCGTGCTGTGCTCGCGCGAACAGCGAGCTGGGCTCCCCCTACTGGGCGTCGCGGACAGATTCCGCTACGTAACAGAATCGCGATTTTTCTATCGTTAAACTGACTTTTTGAGGTCAATTTCGCTAAAAAGTTATGTGCCACGGAAGAAACTTCAGCGCATTCCTCTTGGAAACCCGCACGCAAAGCAGAGTTACGTGAATCACCAGCACCAACTTTTAAAGATCGACAAATCCGGCCAGTGCGCAGTCCAATCAGAGCATGTGGATCATCACTGCTACCGCGACAAACGTCACACTTGAATCAACGGCAACGCGTCGACGCAGGCTGCGGTTGTCGGCTAGGCGGATGTATAAACCAAGCCAAGCAACCTGCCGCGCACAGCTGTGAGGCCGAAAATTAATACGGAGAACGCCAACGAGAGACGGCTGAGTGGTATGTGGCTGGTGTGCCGCGTCGTGTGTGTGTAGTGTGCTGTGTGTGCTGTGTGTGTACCATCCAACCGCCTAGTGTGTGAGTGCGTGGTCGCGTTCGCTACGGCCCGCGACGCGACTGGGCTGCGTGTGCGTGTATGCTGTGTGGGCCCGGAGCGTCGATGTGTCGTAAATGTGGTATCGTGATGTGCGTCGGGTGCAGCGTCCGTGAATTGTGCTGCGGCATGGCCGATATGTGTGTGAATACCGGTGAGTCACAGTTGCGTGCGCGCCGAGGCACAATGATGGTGGCAAACAATTTTAGGTTAACGCGGAGGTGTAACCCGCAATGCCCGCGGACTAACACAAAGCCGATCCCATGCTCTGAACAATATTTAAATTAACCCGTTCGATTGATTCTAAAAGAGCAAACACATACAAACACATATTATAATCCTAACCTTTGATGTTGGATATGAAAAACATATATATCTGTTTTCTCACGGGTTTGGATTGTAATCTAGCTATACTAATCTGTACGAACTTAAAGGTAAAACAATAAGCCTTTAATTAGGTGAGCCTATCACTAGCAGCAAGCCAGCAGTCTTAAGCCGACCGCCAACGCACCGCACAACCCGGCGACGCACCACACACCACACCACACACACGCCAACACACACACAAGGCAACACACAGGCAACACCAGCACAGCACACGCACAAAGACATATGCTGGCTGCAGGTTGTGGATTATAAACCACTAGGAATTCGCACGTGAGAGAGAGACGAGGAGTGCGACCGCGCACAGCGCAGAGTGTGAGGCGCGAAAATTAAGACAAACCCCACGAGATACAGCTGACGTTGAAATATGGTGTGACATAATATGGTGCTGTGTGGCCGTGTCCTGTGGGTGAAACAGAGAGAGAGGGAGAGAGCGAGACCGGCTCCTGTCGCGTCCCTAGCCTCGGTCGCGCTCCATCTACTATCGTGCGTCCTGATCGCCGTCCTCGGCCCCTGCCGTGTGATCCCTCCCTCGCCCCCGCGATGTTGTTCGTGGGGTGCTCAATGTGGCTCGAGACGCCTCGGAGAGAGAGAGAGAGAGAGAGAGAGGTGCTATGTGTGGGTGCGTAGTGATAGCGTACCCGTAGCTGCGTGCATGCGTTACGTCGTGTGCGGTGCGTGCGTGCTGTGCGTTAGGTGTCGGCGTTACCACGTGCCAGTGCAAATGCGTCTGCGTACTGTACGTGGCGGGGCGTGCAGTGTGCACGGATTACCCGTACCGTCGTGCCGTGCGTTGACGGCTTGTGGTAGTGCGGCGGTGTCACCTCCCTGCTAACGTGAACACCATTGCCGTGCATGCGTGCGTGTTGCTGGGTGCGTGCCGCGGTTGCTTGACAACCGTAGCTTATGTGCGGGTTGCGTGCGATAGGCGCGTCTGCAGCTCGCGGTTTGGCGTCCGTGTGCACGTCACTCGTCAGACGTGCGGATGTCGGCTGTTCCGCTGTCATCGTCATGTCCTGGTGGCGGTCCGCAGTCCGTGGGGTGACGGCTCGTCGCTCGCTCTCGCATGCGTCATCCTCAACTGTGCGCTAGCGTGCCGTGACGCTGTGCCACGTACGGATGTAGGTGCGCATGCGGATTACAAGTGTCGTGTGCTGTGCGCATTGGTGTATGTGAGTGTACATCGTGAGGTGCTGCGCGCCGTGTGTGCTGATAAATTGGTATGTGTCGCCCTGCGTGGGCCCCGCGGTTTCACACGGGGTGTTGTGAGAGTTGTGTGTGGCCCAAGCCGTGCACCGGACGAGACCACCGTCGCAAGTCACGCGAGATTGCGCTATGTTTGTTGCGTGCAGTTCGCGCTGCAGATGCGCGTACGTCATTCGTGATTGTGGTGCGCATGCCCGGTGCCGTGTGTTGCTTCGTATCCGATGAATGAAGTGGGTGTTTATTCTTTGCCCCGACTGGCGCACTCGGGTGTGGATGCCGGATTGTCCGCCTTGCATGGCTGTGGACGGCGCGTTATGTGAATATTGTGCGGGGCCGCGGAGACACGTTAGTGTTAATATGTGTCTGATCGCGAGATTCACAGGTTTAGATACTCAGTGTCGCATGCAGTGTGTAGAACGTGACTGGGTGTGATCTTTTGTGTCGTGCTCCTCGGATGGAGTTACTGTCAACCTATTGTTTATTTTTAT
>NW_014577640.1:148158-153528 GCF_000485595.1 Priapulus caudatus | reverse complement strand
CTCACGCACGCACGCTATCGCGTGTCGAGTGCTTGAACTCTTTTGTCGTTTTCGTTTTTGAAAGTCGCGCTTGTCGTACGCCGCTGAATATCGTGCTTAGCGAGGTCTCAGTGCGCGTAGCAAGTGCGACGAACCACGGGATGGAGGACTGAGCTACACACAGCGGCGATTCGATCTTCAGCACAGTGACACGTTAGAGAGTGGTGTATTGGTTGTAGAGACCCGCGCCGTACTGAGTCCACGAGAACGTTTTTTAATAGCCATCGGGCCTGTTGGCGCCCCAAAAGCTGGTGGGTTCATGTCTTTATGCTATCTGTAAGGACGGTCGCTGAGATAGATTTACAGCTTTGTTGCACTTGTACCAATGTGTCGTACGTTGCGATCATGCGTGTGGCGCCGAAATTTTCGTCCTGCGCCGTGCTTGATTGCAGCCGATCTTACTCTGTTTTCTTCCTTTTTCTTATTCTAATCTTCTTCGCGTGCTTCTACTTCTTTTCATCTTTCTTTATCTTTCTTCTCTCTTCGTCGCTGTCTACTCTCTTGGTTTTCTTCTTCTTCATGCTTCTCTTCATCCCTATTCTTCGTTTACTCTTACTTATATTCATTTTTTGCTGTTCCTTTGTCATGGTTTTATTTTTTTCGTCTATCTACCTTTTCGTGCTTCTTTATTCTCTCACATCAGTTTCAGACGCATAGGGCTTACTGACGGTCATCAAGCGCAACTAGTACACTCACTTACGCTACCACGACCAGCGTTTTAAAAAATAAGCGTGCTGCGCGTGCGAATATTGGCCCAGTAAGAGGACACAGTTCACACTACGGAGAGGAGATGTTCGCTTCGAACGACATTGAGGATTCATTTTCATTTGCGTATTGAACGGATTTTTCGTCCTAGTCAAGATCCGAGGTCTAATTCCCATTTAATATATAACACTAGAAATGAGAATATAGCTCGGAGCCGCACCACCCACGGACTAATGGCCATTATTGCACAACTCTACAGGAGTATGTCTACAGCCAGAACATATGTACACATGAAGCAGGTCTGTCGACACAGTGATTATTCTTAGATCGCGTTAGTCCAGTGAGCAATACACTAATTGCTGCTTCCGTCGATCTTTGCCATATTTCACACGCACAATGGTTTTACAACGGAAATGCTCTTACGCCTTAGAATTGCACGATCCTTTTCTTTTCTTAAAGGTCAACTGGTGAACATGAACTACGTTTGCACCTGGAACGCACGTATTACATTGGAGCCGGCTATAACAGCCGTAACTTACGATAGAACAGCATGACATTCCTTATGAATTTTTGAAATTTCAATTTATTCGAGGTTTAGGACAAAACCTTTTGATTCAGACAATTGCCAGACTCAGGTTCATGCAATTTCACGGGCGGGGTGTCGCCAGATTCGATTAGCAGCGATTTTGTGAATTGGCTTTCCGCGCCGTTCCTGCCTCACAGAATACCTAGATTCACAATTTATCTGTTACACCACTCTCGTTGGGAGTGTTAAGCACTACGTCATTGACAGGTCTTTCATATATCTACTGCCGTAAATAATTACTAATAATATGCGATACCGGGGGCTAATCGAGGAATAGTTAGCAAGTGTGCTTTCGGAGATTCACGGGTGAGCTCTGGTCTTCGCGTGTGACCGCCGGCCTAAAGAAATTCATAAAATGCAAAACGCGGTAGCGGAGCAAACCTTTTCTCGCGGCTTCGCCGACGGAGGGGTGTAGGCAGAGACACGGCCGACCACGGCCGCGATAGGCCGCGCTTGCTTCCCGTTCTGAATGCAGGCATATTTGAAACTATGCCGTCGGTGCCTCCGCCGGAGAGAGTTTCACCCAGTTTGCAGTAGCTCGTGGTTTGCGCAGTTTACTGTCTAGGTGGCGGCGGTCAAGGCGCCACATATTAACGAGCGGAACTAGAATCTTGGAGACACACGAAGTCCCTGACTGACTATTCAGGCGCCAATGCTGGATTTATTGCGCTTCGTCGGTTGAAGCCTATGCCGGCCTCACGGACAAACCGCAAAACAGTGACAAGCATTTGACGATGACATGGAGTGCGTTCCCGCCTGTGGTTTACACACCGCACGCCACGTATGGCACACGACGACACACACACACACACACATCACACACACACACAACAGCACACACACACACACACACCACACACACGCACACACGCACACACATAAACGCGTAGAGCGAGAAGTCTTCGCTAACTCTGTCCGTCGACCGCAGGTTTCGTGATGCGCGGGAATTCATTTCAGGAGACATTATTTTATCAGCGAAACATTATCTAGCGTCTCGGCGGCAGCGCCGCAACCGTATCGCCGACCGCTGCTCGTCGCGATGATACCTGTTTCCGCGGTTTGTCAACGACCGCAGCTGCACGCCCCCTGGCATCGTCTGCTTCTGCGAATAATACAAGTCGCGTCGAATATGGTCCCCCAGTCCGTGCTCTCGCGTCGTCTACTGCAAGCTATGGCGTGCGGGTTTGTAACGATTCTGTCCGCCTGGACTGCTTATGTCATCTGCTGCTACTCTACTACTCGTGACCGCAATTAATCTCGCGGCCTTTTCCTCTGCTATGTCGTCTGCTACGGCGGTGATGCGTGTCTAAGATGGTCCCCTCGTCTCTCTTACATCGCTTACTAAGACTGCAAAGCGTGACGAGAGCTCTAAACGGGTATGGTCAACAAGCCCCGTATATACGCATAGGGTGGTTAGCTGAGAGCTAGCGATGGCACGTTAGCGAGTCCGCGTATAGGGCACTTTGCATGACGCGTCTACCTGCGTGCGTGAATGCGTGAAGCCGCAGGCGAGCGTTTCTACGCTGCGCTGTCAATATTTGCTCACCTGATGAGTGTGGTCCTAATTGCGGGAGAAAAGCAAGCATACACTGAACTCGTGTAGAACTCGTACTGACAGCGATAATGTAGTAAAAAGGAGAAGCAATTGACCGATACACCATCGACATTAATTCAGTACGCTGTGGGCGAGCGGTCATCGTAAGCTTTTAGTGAGACACTAATAAACGCTGATTCATAATAATTTGCTGACAGCGACTTCATTTCAACCGCGAATCTAGAAAAATATACACATTTTTGCACAATTTTCAATAGTGGCTTTTAAAGTGTGCAGAGTCTGCACATTTTCGAAAACTGCAAGCTGCCCTTTAGAAACAATATGGGAAGGAAGCGAAAACGTAAAATTACAACGTACAATTGAAATTGAAATTGTAACTAAACTTTGCGCTGAAAATGTGAGCGAGTGACTACGTAAGTGGAAGGATCACGTACATACACCCATGCGCGCATACGCACGCATGCACGTACGTACGCACGCACGCACGCACGCACGCACGCCCGCACTCACGTGTGCATGTACGCACGCATGCCCGCACACTCGAATGCAATCATGTGCACACGCACGCACGCACACGCGCACACATTAACGTACAGACGTACGCGCACGCGCACACACGTACGCGCACGCGCACGCATTCACGCACGCACGCTTGTCGATGCTTGAACTTTTGTGTTTTCGTTTGATCGCGTTGTGTACGCGCTGAAATATTGTGTTAGGAAGGTTTCATTGCCGCGTACAATGCGACGTAAACGGATGAGGATGGCTACACACAGCGGCGATTCGATCGGTTCAGCACAACCGTAGAGAGTCCTGTAGTGTAGAGACCGCGGAGAACGTTTTTAATAGCCATCGGCCTGTGCGCCAAAAGCTGGGGTTCATGCCTTTATGCTATTGTAAGGAGTGCGCTGGATAGAGTTACAGCTTTGTGCACTTGCAATGCGTACGTGCGATCATGCGTGTGCGGAAATTGTGCGCGTGCTTGCATTCAGCCGTTTACTCTTTTTCTTCTTTTTCTTATTCTTCTTCTTCGTCTTCTACTTCTTCTTCATCTTCTTTATCTTCTTCTTCTTCGTCTTCTACTTCTTTATCTTCTTCTTCTTCGTCTTCTACTTCTTTTTCTTCTTCTTCATCTTCTTCATCCTATTCTTCGTTTACTCTTATTATTCATTTTTGCGTTGTCATGTTTTTTCGTCTTCTACCTTTTTCGTGTTCTTATTCTCTCACATCAGTTTCAGACGCATAGGCTTACTGACGTATCAACGCACTAGTACACTCACTACCTACACGACCAGGTTTAAAAAATAGCCGTGCCTGCGAATATTGGAGTAAGAGACATTACACTACGAGGAGATGTTCGTTCGAACGACATTGAATTCATTTTATTGGTATGACGGGATTTTCGTCCTAGTCAAATCCAGTCTAATCCCATTAATTATAACACTAGAATGAGAATATAGCGGGCGCACCACCACGACTAATGGCATATCAATCTACAGGAGTATGTCTACACCAGAAATATGTACACATGAGCAGTGTCGAGTGATTATTTAGATCGGTTAGTCCGTGAGCAATACACTAATTGTTTCGTCGATTTGCCATATTTCACACGACAAGTTTTACAAGGAAATGCTACGTTAGAATTGCAGATCCTTTTCTTTTCTAAGCAATTGAAATGACTACGTTTGCCACTGGAACGCACGTATTACATTGGAAAGTCGTATAACAGCGTAACTTACGTAGAACAGCATGCATCCTTATGAATTGAAATTTCAATTTATTCAGGTTTAGGACAAAACCTTTTGGTTCAGACAATTGCCATGACTCAGGTTCATGGCACATTTCACGGGTGTCGCCATTAGCAGCGATTTTGTGAATTGGTTTCCGCCGTTCCTGCTCACAGAATACCTAGACACAATATTGTACACTCACTCGGTGGTGTTAACACTACGTCATTGACAGTTTCATATATCTATGCGTAAAATATAATAATAGGACTACCGGGTAATCGAGGAATAGTTACAAGTGTGTTTCGAGATTACAGTGTGAGCTCTTCTGCGTGTGACCGCGGCTAAAGAAATTCATAAAATGCAAGGTAGCGACCAAACCTTTCTCGCGCTCGCGACGAGGTGTAGCAGAGAACCGGCCGACACGGCCGCGATAGCCGCGCTTCTTCCCGCGATGCAGATAATTTGAAACTATGCGTCGGTGCCTCCGCGGGAGAGTTCACCCATGCAGAGCTGTGGTTTGCCGCAGTTACTGTCTAGGTGGCGGCGATCGAGCGCACATATAACGAGCGGAACTAGAATCTTGAGACACACGAGTCCACGCGACCGACTATAGGCGCAATGTGATTATTGCGCTCGTGTTAAGCTATGCACGCCCACGGCAAACGCAAAAACAGGAAAGCATTAGACATGACATTGTGTACACACGCACGCACGTATGCACACACACACACACACACACACACACACACACACAC
>NW_014577640.1:146356-148148 GCF_000485595.1 Priapulus caudatus | reverse complement strand
AGAGAGAGAGAGAGAGAGAGAGAGAAAGAGAGAGTGTAACGTGTGTTTTACACATGTTCATTGAATTATTAATCGTAGATAGGTTTAGTTGTACATAGGAGAAGGGTTGGGTGTTTAGCATACAGATGAGAAGTAGTTAGGTTGGGTTCTACGCAGATAGGTTACGGACGTTAGGTTGGGTTCTACGCAGATAGGTTACGGACGTTAGGTTGACACTTGCACAGATGCTGCCCATATGTAGATTTCCCGCGTAATATTTGAACAAGAGAGAGAGCGGTGTGTGATTGGTTAGGGTAGAGTGAAACTGGGCAGTGATTGGGCAAGAGAGTCATATATAAGACTCTGGAGCGCATTTGAGGGGGTGGGAACTGACGGTGGAAGCAGGAAGGACTGGAACGAGACAGGACAGGACGGGACGACGAGATGGTGACTGTTATGTTTGTAAACAATATATTTCTTTAATTGAACACAAATTCTATATGTCTTCTTGATTATTTATACATTAATTTATAACATACAAGCTACGTCCCTACAAGAGCACGAGAGCGAGTGAGTGGGAGAGAGAGAGAGCGAGCAAGCGAGAGAGTGAGAGAAAGAGCGAAAGATAGAGAGAAAGAGAAAGAGAGAGAGAATGTAATTTTTCTTAAATATGTAAACGTTTTTTCTTAAACCCCGCTACATAGAAAATAGAGTATGTATGTCACGCTAAGCGACGCGTTTATAATCATAATAATTTTGTTCTATGTTCAGAACATTTTTCTTAACTCTATTAGCAGTTGGCTCGAGTTTTGTCATATATAGATGCATTTAGTGATTGCGTTTGTGGAAGGTTGACTTGTCGTGCGACCCTCCGTCACATCGCCCTCATCATTTATTCATATACCGGCTTAGCTCTAATTAAAATCTGTCATGTATCCAAGAGTACTTTTCAATGTTGAAGGTTTACTGACGTTAGAATGCTCTACTGGCGTTACATCTATGAGTATATTAACATTTTGACCACTTTCGTGTTCGTGCGGCGGTTCTTTATGATTTTAATGTCAGAGAGATAATCGATACATCGGGTTTTCGGTGTGATTGTCCAGTAGTCATTGCACGATGAACACTAGCTGGTCCGACACTACATCCAGTTGACCACGGTTAATCGGAAACAGGAGAGCTCGCAGAAGAAGTCGAGTTTTCTAAACGTATTGAATCGGATTTAGGAAAAAAGCGATAAACGACCAATCACGATGAACATTTCCCTTCTCCCCGGAGATGTTTCTGCCGGGTAATCTCTAATAAAATTTTATTAATTTTAAGGCTTAACCACTAGACTGTATCCGGTCATTCGCTGTCTGTCGCTAGATGAATTTACAAAGACTCATGGAACTAGTCTAGGCTTTCCCTAATAATGATATGCGAGAGTTGCGATGTCGTTATAGCAAAACAAAAAGTTCACATTATGGAGAACGGCCCCTACACGCCAACCTAATCAGCCGAACATCTGCGCCTATCACGTGACCAGCATGCATTTCGAAATGAACGTCGGGTTTAGTCGCTTTAGTCGTTCGTCCTAAGATCCTATGAGCAGAGATCCTAAGCATAGATCCTAAGCGATGGACTTACTACTACTACCAGGAGTAAGATAATATAAAAGAAGTATGACACTCCAAAACACGAGAAATTCAACATTTGCTTGCCTAAGTTTACCAATGATATATTACGTGCAACTCGATAAAAATTACATCTAAATTAGCGTTGGACATCCACCGCACACCCAAACTTTACTTTGTTTCCATACCTCTTCTTA
>NW_014577640.1:143699-144831 GCF_000485595.1 Priapulus caudatus | reverse complement strand
GTAGTAGTAGTAGTAGTAGTAGTAGTAGTAGTAGTAGTAGTAGTAGTAGTAGTAGTAGTAGTAGTAGTACAACACTAACACATATTTATATAATAGCAACCGCCACGCAATTCCTAGCAATATCGCTTGTATTCGTAATGACAGCGGTTTAGAAACGTAAGTCACGAACGAGCGAGGAAAAAAATTCAGACTCACATGAAGAAATCCCAATTTCTTTGTTTGGTTTCACGTCAGCTAGACAATTTTCAGCCGGGGATTCTGCGCCATAATAATCGTTTCGTGCGTGTTTTAGCGCTAGAAAAACCGACTCGTACACATATATCCAGCTATCGGCAAGCCGCGGAGCGACGTTTACGTTTAATGAACCAAATGCCGGTGTCCGTGTCGTCACGTATTATCCGCGAACAATTCCAAAGAAGACGTTATTAAGTTAAGGTCTGCCTTTCTTCGGCCTGCACGCGTGACATTTAGCTACGCCTAGTGGCGCCTACGCGCATGTAAAAATAGCCAGACTAGCGGACATATTCTGTAAAGCAATTAATAGGTCGATCTTGATATAGGGTTTTACAAACAGTATGCATGCAACCATTCGAAATGCAGGATGAATATAGCATTCGTACATCGAACAGTGTAAGCGCTATATTTGCCATACACCTATCGAATGCAGTTGGCAGTGCGCGTCACGCAAGACTACTTAAACCTCTTAAACATACACTACTTAAACCTCTTAAACATACACTACTTAAACCTCTTATAACATACATTTGTGATAGCGGCGCGCTCGTCACGTTTTGGTTGGCGAGTTTACTATGTACGGACCTACTGAATTATTGAGAAACAGATACATACACGTCAATGAACTAAGTCACATCATAGCCATACCATGGTCGCAACATAGCCATACCATAAGCACAGCATAGTCATACCATGGTCACAACATATTCACACCATAATCACAGCATAGTCACGGCATAGCCATACCATGGTCACAACATATTCACACCATAATCACAGCATAGTCACGGCATAGCCATACCATGGTCACAACATATTCACACCATAATCACAGCATAGTCACGGCATAGCCATACCATGGTCACAACATATTCACACCATAATCACAGCATAGTCA
>NW_014577640.1:130069-143523 GCF_000485595.1 Priapulus caudatus | reverse complement strand
CACACACACACACACACACACACACACACACACACGCACGCGCGCGCGCGCGCGCGCGGGCGCATGCACGCGTGTGCGCCGATTCGACATCTAATTTTTGGAGAATCGAAATATCAAACGCACATCGTATCAATTTACCAACTCATCAAAGCATACTCGTGGCATAGGCCGTCATGATTGGCAGAGGTTGTCAGACGACTGAGTAAATTGGAGAGATATGATCTGTTTCAATTTTATCGCGAGAAATTGGAGTGAATGCTTCAGCGCTTTATTGCACTGTCCACGTATAGCGGCACAGTTAGCAAATACTAGCGAATCGTCGATGTGGCGAAATTGCTGAAAGCGATCTATACCTCGCCTTTCGCTTTTCTGGAAGGATGGTAATAATGTCTAGATGGTGTTGTTAATCGCTCAGATTGAAACAGTCACCATCGACACCGCGACAATTTTACGCTCCTCACCAAACCACCAGCCATCCGCCACGCTCTAGGCAGCCAGTATCTACCTACTTACAAAAATTAATGACAAATTGGGTCCATGCATATTATGATATAGAATCTGATGTGGTCCAATCTGGTCACGTAGTGGTATTTAATATTCAGAATTTCTGCACAATTCTGCGCTTAGTACATTGCATGGAAGGTACAATCATGCGTTAGATAGGTGTTTACACGCAAATGCTAAATCACTTGGTAAAAATTGCCATTAGCTACTCCATTGCAATTGACATCAGAAAATAGATGTGAAGCCAAACGAACTATGACGCCTTCGGATTTCCATTGCACCGCGTTCGCAATTACTGAGCTACTTCAGCGGGCAAAGCATGGAGGATGCTGTGAAGAGTCTGTTTCCACTCGTACGCCTAATGTAAACAAATAACGTGTGACAATAGTCACCCCCGGGGCGACACGAACGTATAAATACGTGCAATCACGAGCGACAAAGACTCCGGAGACACTGTCAGCATAGCTCCGTGTGTAATAAGAGCCACGTGCGACTGTTCAGATCTGACTGCATGAACATGAATACCCATAATAACGTGTGGCAGAGATGTCATAGTCCTGACTGTTCCCACGGCCACACAAAATTGTAACTGTATATATAGGGTACACGCGGGCAGCAATGCATATGTGATAAGACGATGTTTACGGCTCTACAGCCGCTACCTGCAGGAACACAGACATCAATGCAGATGTGATAAGACGATGTTTATGGTTCTACAGCCTCTACCTGCAGGAACACAGACATCAATGCAGATGTGATAAGACGATGTTTACGGCTCTACAGCCGCTACCTGTAAGAACACAGACATCAATGCAGATGTGATAAGACGATGTTTACGGCTCTACAGCCTCTACCTGCAGGAACACAGACATCAATGCAGATGTGATAAGACGATGTTTACGGCTCTACAGCCTCTACCTGCAGGAACACAGACATCAATGCAGATGTGATAAGACGATGTTTACGGCTCTACAGCCGCTACCTGCAGGAACACAGACAGCACAAGGCAGACATAATAACGGCGCGTATCTCGTGGTGGAGCAGAGAACGTGTGGACTATAACGGAAGCCTAGCAGCTGTTGGCGGCGCAGCCACGCTCAGCATCTTACCATATATCACGTACTGAACATTAATAAAGCTGCATGTTTGTCTCCCTGCCTTACATGTTACCGTGCATGTCTTTTACGTTGGTATATTTTTATCTTGTCCATCCGGCCGTCTGTGATGGCTACTTATAGGGTCGATGCTCTACCATGGATGCAGCTTTTCTTCTTGCCCAGCGAGTAGCATCGGCATGCATCATATGCCTCTATCATAGCTATCGTGATCTAACCAGCTCTTATTTTGATATGGGTCAGTGTGATTGCGCTTCACTTGATTATCGTTATCCTGTCTCTGCTTAACCCGCACCAGTCTACCGTGGCTGCGCGTACTTTACCGTGTCCAGCGCTTCATGATGGCTCGGGGACTTTTTCCCGATAGATGATTAATTGCCTACTAGTCGCAATTTCTCGAGTGCTGTGCTAACTATACGATAATGATAGGTTTGCTAGGAAAACATTTTGTAACAACCCGTAGCCTACTGTGCGGTAGGCTCAGGTGATCATGAAAAGAACGAAAGCACTCAAAAATACAATGTATACATGTATATATAATATATATAATATATATAATATATATACAATGTATGATAATTCTAGGTAGTACCAGCTTTTTTTTTATCAAAACACTCGTTGCAAGCTAGCACGCACTGTGCGCAGTGGTCTATATTAGTGGGAACATCTAGAAAATAGAAATTATTCTAGATATTATACTTAGCGCAATTTCTCTAGCATCTGTGACATTATTATGTAGGTCCCATAATATATATATGGAACTCACAGAAATGAAATCGGGTCGCATCTGATCAGCGACATTACGACCATTACCCGATTATTTTTGGTTAGCTGAGCTGGTGTTCTATCATTTGCTACATTTATTGATAAGATACCTACTTTTATTAGGCTTATTACTTCATGTTGCTCGAAACCCTAGAAAACAGCTACCCCTCGATCTCCCCGACACACAGGCTATGACCCTGTAAAACTGTATATATATAGCCCTCATGCTTTAATTAATATGCGTATGCCGTGCCCTGTATTATTATTTCCGGCGAAGAATTTATTGGATCCGATCCAAGATGATCCGATTAGTAATTTTTAAGAATTAACGTCTGCTCTCGTAGACCACGATAGCTTAAGGTGGCACTAGACCGATTTTCCGAGGAAAAAGATATACCTCAGAAAACAGCCTCTCACGTAAAAGTCTTGTTAGATAGACCCATTAAACCATACATTTTTGGAATGTAGACAAAATTTCTCATCTAATGCCGTCAACAGGAAGTTGTTTCCATCACTATTTTTTGTGGTTGCTATGGAAGCACAATATACATGGAGTTTGAGATGGCAATATTGGAAGGGCTCCTGAGCGAAAACCACTAACTGCACAGAGTTATAACTTGGGAAATAGAGTATTTGGGTGTTGGACATGGTTATGAATCTCTTGAAAGATTTGGGGGGGGGGGTTAGGTTAGGGGTAGCTAGCCCCTCCCCGGGAGCAATGCAGAAATAATGCGTGATTTTTTTAGCTGACAAAGTACCAGATTGATGTTAATATAACTATTTGATTTAAAACATTTTGACACTTGTAAGGATTCAGAAAATATATACTTTTACCTAGTTTTCTCTTTTTATTATTTTTTTATCATCCTCCCAATTACAAAAACGACGAAATGACAAAATCGTGCGCAAAGTTTGGGTACAAGATTTTCACGGAGCCAGACCATCTCACTAGGTTCATCTTGAGGAAGTGCAGGCACAGTTTCACTAACCAGGTTAGGTTCATTCTGCTCTTTACCATAAAATCTGCGCTTCTTTGCATACTTACGGGCAATTGCCCTTGCTTTAGTTGGACCAGGCATACTATAATAACAAGGGATGCTTGAAATCTGCAGGTTATTTGATTAAAATCGAGTTTTGTCACATTGCCATTGGTAACAGTGTACCAGAGCATTTCCATTCTACCTCTGCCGTGGAGCAACCACTGGTGCTGCCATCTGGTGTTATAATTATAAACTACAACAAAAAACTGCAGTTTTGGTGGTTTTGGGGGGATTTTGTGGCTAAATCTTGTTACATAATTCTACTTCCGGTTTGAGGGCATGTATGACCCCTCAACAAAAAACCCTCCAGGCAAAATAAATGAATTTTTTTGAAGGAAATCTTTATTTGCATATCATTTATAACTATATTTGTAGGGTTTTAGACAAAAATTTTGAAAATCGATTTTTTGGAATAAAATCGGTCAAGTGCCACCTTAATTCCCTAATCATATATCAGGCGAAGCACGTGCGAAAGGCGACTTCGGATAAGTATCAAAATGGCGGCCACGCGTGAATTCTAAAGATCACCAGATTATTTTGATTCTATACCAGAATTTTAGTTGGATTCGAATCAAACGATATTAGACTCGCATAATTGAGTTCGATGTTGGGGGTGATTCGGATGATAGGCGCACTATATTTGTACACATAAGCTGAGCTTTTACTTTGATTAATCGCCCTTTTTCATCTCGTTCTTTTTCCGCCGCATTGTATACCTTTCATACACATGTATACATCCTCTCCTGCACCTCCCTATCCAATATTCAGTGTTCAAACACGTCTAATATATCCAATATCCGGGTGACCCGACACCACATTCCCTTGGCAGTGCCCCCTGTATTACATACATTACATTACATACATTTGTATTACACACTGCCCACATTATTCCACGCCACATTTATAACGTTCACCAACCCTTCCCTGATCACCGAAGATACCGCCTATACGAAACGTCAAAAATGGTCCAAAATGGTCCAAAATCGTATTTCTCTCTTTCTTTCTCTCTCTCTCTCTCTCTTTCGCTCGCGCGCTCTCTCTCTTTCTCGCTCTCGCTCACTCACTCACTCACTCACTCTCTCTCTCTCTACACACACACACACACACACACACACACACACACACACACACACACACACACACACACACACACACACACACACACACACACACATACACATTACACACACACACACACGATCACAACACACACACACCCCACACACACACACACCACAGCACAGCATACTCACTATCTCTCTCTTCCTCTCTCTCTCTCTCCCTCTCTCTTCTCTCTCCTCTCTCTCTCACTCTCTCTCTCTTCTCTCTCTCTCTCTCTCACTTCTCTCCCACACACACTCACTATCTCCTTCCTCTCTCTCTCTCTCTCCTCCTCTCTCTCTCTCTCTCTCCTTCTCTCTTTCTCTCACTCTCTCTCTCACTTTCTGCTCTTCACACATAACACCACTCACTATATATCTCCTCTCTTCTCTCTCACTCACTCTCTCTTCCATCACATCACTATGCTCTTTCTCTATGGCTCTCTCCTCTCTTTCTTCGTAAAAGAAGATCGTAGGCGAAACTGATAGGCCGCCATAGTATGGTGGCCGAGATGGCTACCGGATATTTTTATTCCAAATTCATTTTTATTTTCAAATTGCATTTATCATTTCAAATTCATTTCATTTCCAAAATTCATTGTTTCATTTTCATTTTATTTCAAATCAATTTTCATTTCAATTTCAACTTTTCTGTCTGTTGTTTTTTATTTTCTGTGTTTCTTATTGTATTTTTCATTCAATTCATTTTCATTTATTTTCGATTTCCATTTTCATTTTCTTTTGCATTTCATTTCATTGTTCATTCTCAATTTCTATTTATCTTTTTTCATTTTCATTTTCATTCTCATTTCATTTTCATTTACTTCATTTTCATTTTCATTTCATCTTTCATTTCATTTTCATTTATTCAAATTCATTTTTCATTTTCATTTCAAATTATTTTCATTTTCATTTCAATTCATTTTCCATATTTCATTCCTAGAATTCACTTTTGCGCGAAACTGCGGTAGGCCGAGAGGCTGACGGATATTGGTTGGGGGCGGTTTTTAGTGAGTCTCACTTCCCATTAGTCGAGCGAGTCAACAGAGAACAAACGCAGTTGTTTTGGTTAATGAATACGGTAGATAAGTGGCGTTTTTCTGATTATTTCCATGAAAACACACATTTTACTCATTATATAATCACTTATAATATCACATATAATTGCACCCAATTTTTTGTGTTTGTAAATGTTGTTATTTTTCATCTCAATCGTTAATAGTTATTAGAGCGGGCTTCGGCCTCTGTAATACGAACTTACGTACCGTTACGATACGATACTGGACAACTGCCGCTTACTGCCTCGTACTATAGCCCTTCGCTCCGTCGCAGTGAGCGTTGTGTGTTGCGTGCCGTCCATTTCGCGTGTAGCAATAGTCTTACACAGTAGCGTTAGATAGTATAGGTAGTGTAGGGAAGTGTAGGTAGTGACGTTACTACACAGATAAGGAGTAGATAGGTCGATCAGTACTAGTAGGTAGTTAGTAGGTAGGTAAGTAGCTAGTAGTAGGTAGTACTTCTACCTACTGTGTATCTGTAGCAATATGCCACCAACTGGGCCGTGCGGGCTATGTTGTTCATCGGGTATTTAAACGCGTGTTTGAAATAATGGTGGATTAATTAGGTCAAATCAACGATTAAATACTATTGCTGGTACTGTAGTACCTAGTCTCATTGAAAATAGGTGTATTTAGTTATTATTAACCATCATTTATTTTGAAACGGTACAAGTGTTGCGATGAAACGTCTTTGACGGTGACGATTATGAACGGCTGTCCGGCCACTGCCTCTCGTGGCGGTCTGTTGCCGTCTTAGCAGTATGCGATGCTTTCTGAGTCTAGATGCTGGCGGTGGGAACCAGTCTAGAGCTCACGTTTTTGATGTGGTGTATCGTCGTCCTCGTGTTGATCTAAACAGCAAACACAACGCCGCCATTTACGGCACACGGCCGCGCTACACACGCACACTGCACACGCACACGCCACACACACACACACACACACACCACACAGCACACACCACACACATCATACACACAACACACATCTCCTCCCCGTTGCCGCGCTTTACGCGCACGCGACGCACACGCATATGCCAGCGCGGCGCGCGCACTACGCAAAGGCGCACGCACCCACACACACGCATCCTGCTGACGGCAGCGAAGGTGCCTAGATACCTAGTACGACAGTTGTTCAGTTACGATACCGTACGACGTTATGTTCGTATTACTGAGAGCCGAAACCCCTCTAATAAACTTTAAGGTATGAAGATGAAAAATTAACAACCATTTTACACAAAGAATTCAATTATAGTGATATCTATATGTTATATTAATGAGTTAAAATGTGTGTTTTTTCATGGAATATTACATCAGTAAAAACGCACTTTATCTTACCGATCATTATAACCAATAAACAACTGGCGTTTTTCTCTTGTTGGACTCGCCTCTAGGGGAATAGTGACACGTCACTCCGGCCCCCACAATTCCGTAGCCATCTCGGCCACCTGCGAAGTTTCGCAACATGAATTTGGACATGAAAATGAAAATGAATTTTGAAGATGAAACATGAAAATGAATTTGAAATCGAAAACTGAAAATGAATTGAAATGAAAATGAAGAATGAAAATGAAAATGAAAATGAGAATGAAATGAAAATGATGAATGTAAAATGAAAATGAATGAAGACAATGAAAATGAAAATCGGAGAATTGAAAACTGAAGACATGAAATGATAAATGAAATTGAGAAATGAAATGGAAATTGAAATTAATTGAAATGAAAATGAATTTGAAATGAAAATGAATATGAATGAATTAAATGAATAATGAATTTCGAAATGAAATAAATATGCAAACATGAATTTGGAATGAAATGAATTTTGAAGATGAAAATTGATTTGAAATTAAAAATGAGATGTTTGGAATAAAAATATCCCGTAGCCATTCATCGGCCACCATACCTACTAGCTTGCCAGCACATATTCTGACAAAGCACCGACCTCCGTAACAATGCCTGGAGGCATTCGTATTTACTGATTATAGTGTGGGCAGCCAGCAGCATTGAGCAGCGTACGCTGCTTTGCGTAACTCTGTGTGCTCATCCGGCAAGCTGCCCTAAGCCGCCTCTTATGCTGGGTTTGTGTGTGAGGGTGTGTAGTAGTGTGTTGTGTGTTGTTCGTGTGTGTGTGTGTGTGTGTGATGTAGTGCTTCATAGCGCGGAAAGATCGCTGGCTCAACAAACACTCCTGTAGGCCTGCACATATTGTTTGGTTACAGAAAATGTTTTTACAGGCGGAGTGAGTGAAGCACTTAAAGATTGTTTAGCGCCAGACGTAAATTTTGCGTGTGTTGCGCGGTCTTTGTGAGTGCACGTTATGTGGCACATGTTGTTTTGTTTGTCGTGTTGTCCTTTTCTTTCGATTTTGTGTGCGTTGTGGAGCTGTGTGTTGTGTGCTGTGTGTGGCATTGGTGTGTTTGTGTTTGCTGCTGTGCGTGGTTGGTGTTGGACGATATGGTGGGTGGGCGGGGTGGACTGGTCTTTGTTTATGAGGCGGGTCGAGGGGTGTGTGTGTGGTGTGGTGGGGTTGTGTGCTGTGGTTGTTTGTTTTGGTGTGGGTGTTGTGTAAGGTGGATCGAGCCTGGTGGGGCGTGCCTAGTTGTGTGTGTGTGTGTGTGTGTGTGTGTGTGCATGTGTGTCAACAACATGACGTACAGCGAGATGTAATATGAGAGTGTGCAAGTCCAAGATATGCGCCCAGGGTGCATGATGTCTATCTCAGCTTCATGCGATAACATCATCAGGGAATACTACTCTACCCGTGATGATAACGAATTAGCCGATGATTATTATATATGATCGTACCGACAAGCAAAGAGAGGCACAGTAATCAGCCGAAAGATGATCATAATTACGGCTAAATTCCAAATTCGGCATTGCTGCTACATTGTTAGTGCGTGTAGTTGGTAGCTCAAGCACACTAGGCAGGGTCACAGACGTGTCATCCATAGAGGGAAGGAGATATTAGTTTTTCTGAATGAAATCAATGTTTCTTTATGTCGCGGAAAGGCTTTGAGATAGCCATCATTCGTCTCACCAAAAACGGAAAACGCATCTCGACACCAAAAATACCCAAAACGCTTACATTGCGTTATACTACGAGCATATTTGACCAAAGCTTTACAAATATTCTAAAGCGGCCACACATTCCACTTTATTCACCACGAGGTGATACGCTATCCTACTCTTGACGATCAGTTCACGTGAGCTCTCAAACGCATATAGTATTAATATTATACATTGCATGTCCACTGTTGAGGGAATTTATCAACAGCAGTTATTTTCAGAACGATGTAGATCGGTTGGCTTTTATAAACACGAAGCGCCGTTGCGCAATTGCAAACGGCAATGTCGGTGAATATCGCGGGCAAAATAGCCAGCGTATAGAACTATCGACGTTCGCAAAAACTCAACGCGGTGTCAGATTCTCAGCGCAATGCCTTTAATTTCAACACAAAGACCTTGACGATTTGATTTGATTGGATTTACGTCATACTCGTGTAGGCTCAATAGACTTTTATTTTGAGAATCGCGGCGTAGATTTTATTGACGGAGATTCATGCAGTTGCGATAAGGAAAAAATGAAATAAAACAATACTCATCAAAGCACGGCTTCGACGAGACGCTACGAAACGAAAAATGATTTCCTGTTACGTCCGCCACCGTCGCCCCCCCCCGTCGTCCGAAATGCGTCGCTATTTTTCACCGAGCTATGGCGGCTGTAGTTTGGACACGTCGTTTAGGCGCGTTAGTAACGGCGCGCTAACGATATGATCCGGAGTCTATCAATATTGATAGACTCCTGATATGATGGCAAGAGCAGCAGGTGTAGGTGTACCCCCGATGATGTTTTCGACGACGTGTCGCACGCGGGCCGCAGCAGCCGTAATAAGCATTGGCGTCCTAATCACCTACACCTGCTACTCTTGCTATCGTATCAGGAGTCTATCAATATTGATAGAGTCCTGATCATATCGTTAGCGCATCGGACTAAATAGCCGTATCGCCATGCATGAATATTTTGATTTCAGCGCATATGCATCAATGCGGTCGACGTCGTCTTCGCGGCCACGCACGCACCTATACATTATATAGACGTGTGTGTGCTACGCTCTCGCGTCGTTATGAATGAGAACTGTCGCAGTGCCCATAATTAGTCACCGAATTAACTAGCGGGGGCCCTAACTATAGCGCCCCATTGAACGGTCCATTACCCGATTATTTTTGGTTTGCTGAGCTGCTGTTTTATTATTTGCTACATTTATTGATAAGATACTTACTTTTATTAGGCTTATTACTGCATGTTGCTCGAAACCTTAGAAAACAGCCACCCCTCGATTTCCCCGACACGCAGGCTATGGCCCTGTGAATCTGTGTATATATAGCCCCCATGCTTTAAGGATACTCTCAAGGTTTTAGGCAAAATTTTACCGATTTTTCATTTTCGACTTTATTCGATGGCTAACACTATGTGCCACCTCTGTATATGCTCATTTCTCCATATAACGGTACATGTGAACTTTTAGGGCGTTTTGATTGCCCGCGTACACGTGTAGTGAGCAGCAGCTGACGTCACTGATGACGTCAGAGACCAGAATTTTCATGATATTCACTACGCCAGTATCATTCAGCATCAACCCTCCTACAACGGTCATCTGCCAGTGACAGTTGAATTGCTGTTATTCGCTAACATTTTCAATTCTAATACACAACTTGATTTTTAAGCAGTTTTTTTCCATTTTTTCTCGGTAAATATGAAACTTAAAGAAAAATCCTGACGCACTATTTTGGTCCATATTGTGCTTTTATGTGGCAAAAATGTTGTATCCTCACTCTTTCTGGTAGTTGAGAAATATCCAAAATACAATTTTTACATAAAAATTCTAAATGTTTGTGGCAACATAATTAGGTGCTGGAAATTTAATGAAATTTTTTGGCGTATACCGTGCCCTGTATTATTATTACCGGTAAACAATTTATTGGATCCGATCCAAAATGATCCGAGTATTAATGCTTAAGAATTAACGTCTGCTCTCGTAGACCACAATAGCTATTGTTCTATCGTTTCCTAATCGTTCAATCGTTCTCTAATCATATATCAGGCGAAGCACGTGTGAAAGGCGACCTCGGATAAGTATCAAAATGGCGGCCACGCGTGAATTCTAAAGATCACGGGTGTTGCTATCCCCGGGCGTGGAGGGACGGTCACGTGATACAGTTGACGTGTACCTCAAAATAATTACTCATCCGGTAACCCTAACTCCAACACCTCCAACGTTAAACCTTCACACTAAATATATATTTGTCGGAGCGCTTTATATAGGCGGTGTGATCCACAAAAATTAATCTATGGTGTGGGGACAGATATCATGATGCAAAAACTCTAACCCTAACCCTAACCCTAACCTTAACCCTAACCCTAACCCTAACCCTAATCCTAACCCTAACCCTAACCCCAACCCTAACCCTAACCCTAACCCTAACCCTAACCCTAACCTAATACTAATACTAATACTAATACTAATAATATTAATCCTAATACTAGTGCTGCCACGTTGCGGTGTCCCTCCACGCCCGGGGGATAGCATTACCCAAGAGCACCAGATGATTCTGATTCTATACAAGAATTTTAGTTGGAATCGAATCAAACGATATTAGACTCGCATAATGATCGATGTAGATCGGTCGGCTTTCATAAACGCGAAGCGCCGTTGCGCAATTTCAAACGGCAATGTCGGTGCAAAATAGCCAGCGTATAGAACTATCGACGTTCGCAAAAACTCAACGCGGTGTCAGATTCTCAGCGCAATGCCTTTAATAAGCCACTTCGTAGTTACGCATTGAGCATGCGCGAGATTCTGGCGTGAACGTTTGCCAAAGTTTGCGAATTGCGAATTGTACATAAGCCGCTCGCTGTGTCTCCGTTGCGCGTTATAGCAAGTGGAACCGTACGTACTGTATTTGTCCAAGTTTGAAATTAAATCAGATTTAACTAAGATTTGCCCAATATAGCATGTGTGTAAACTTCATTTATACATGCAGAACAAATACATGTTATTTGTTCAATTTTGTTGTCTGTTACTTAGTTGATAAATGGAAAAATGCTTGGTTATAATTGATATCCTGTTTTTTACGTATAGGGATACATGTTTATAAAGGACGCATGGAATGATTTCAGTACTAATTATGCCAATAACGTAAAGATGCACGTGTGATGAGTTTACCTAGTAGCTACTCGTACACATGAGATTTAAGACATTATAAAACTATTTTAAGTCCATCATTTATTGAAAGGTTTCCTTAATATTTTTCATCTTCACCAAAGTTTCTGTAATTGTCATTATCGACATCTGACGTCTCCATCACCATTTTCTCATTGCATCATTCCTACACATGCATGCAGTTACATCTCATTCTTAATTATATACTTAAAGCAACGAACATTCAATAATTAAATAGCATTAATATAATTTCATAAACATATAACATTGTTTGAATGCATACTATTTTAGTTATTAGTATTTTGATTACAATATATGTCCATACTACGCCAGCTAAAATACCATTTACACATGAAACAGGAGTCACGCATATATTTTTTATTATTAATATTAAATGGTACTTAAATTGAAGGTTTTCATAGATATTAATAATAAAAAATATAAGAAATTATGATACATGTTTATTCCCGGCTGTCTCTAAAATGGAAACGCATTTATTTCATTGCTACATTATAAATTATCACATTTGCAGGTTTCATACAAGTATACACGTACACAATTTTCGCATTTTTATTGCTTTAATTGCTTGTACAATGTATTTAGAGGTTAACATTCCTTCTTGTTCATATACATGTAGTTAGATGTAGGCCCCTACATTCAATCATGAATCAATATATATGCTTTGCAAGTTAATTACATGTATGTCTGAGTGTGCATTTCTGTTGTATTAAAATTAAGAAATCCAGGGAGCAAAAATACATCTATAAATAAATGATATGACCGAGACTGACTGAACTGACTAGCTGCAGTTAATGACTGACCGAGAAGAACCGACACTGCATATCTACCTAAAATACCCCACAATGAATATCATACACACACGTAAAAAAAAAAAAAAAAAAATAAAGCACAGGCAGATAGTCGATCGGTTCAGTACAGAAAACAAACGCACGCACGATTAAACTTTTCAGCGATGTAGAATTACCTAAGACCCGATGACGTCATAGGGCTCCAGAGCGTAACTACGAAGTAGCTTATTGGAACACAAAGACCCCGACGATTTGATTTGCTAGCGATTTACGTCATACTCGTGTAGGCTTAATGAACTTTTTATTTTTGAGAATCGCGGCGTAGCATTCGCATAATGCTTCCCATGTAGCAGACGAGCTTTTACGGCTCCGATTTATTTGACGGAGATTCACGCAGTTGCGATAGGGAAAAAGTGAAATAAAACAATGTTCATCAAAGCACGGCTTCGACGAGAGTCGCACCCGTCACTTAGCATGTCGAGAAAACCACTCGATGATAGATCGGTGAGAGAAAAAGCGTGCAGTGGATTTCATATTTCAGAGTTAAACCCTCGCGCGCTGCCGCCGCCATGTCACATCGCGCGCGTCCTCTATTTCGTCACGGACCTGCATTAGTGCGTTCCTCCCGTGAGTAGATGTAGGAGTTTGTGCATGTGCGTGCGTGTGTGTGTATGTGCGTATGTGTGTTTGCGTGCGCGCGCGCGCGTGTGTGTGTGTGTGTGTGCGTGCGTGCGTGCGTGTGTAGGTACGTGCATGTGTGTGTGTGTGTGTGTGTGTGTGTGTGTGTGTGTGTGTGTGTGTGTGTGTGTGTGTGTGTGTGTGTGTGTGTGTGTGTGTGTGTGT
>NW_014577640.1:94697-130059 GCF_000485595.1 Priapulus caudatus | reverse complement strand
TCGTGTGTGTGTGTGTGTGTGTGTGTGTGTGTGTGTGTGTGTGTGTGTGTGTGTGTGTGTGTGTGTGTGTGTGTGTGTGTGTGTGTGTGTGTGTGTGTGTGTGTGGTTGTGTGCGTAATACGCCTGTGCATAGGTCACCGCTGTCGCCGTCTCTTCTTGCAGTTGTACCTGTTCCGCGTCATGCGAGCGCCGTTCGACCACACGTTTCACCAGTGCGTCACGCACGGCGCATACACGGCCGCTTGGCAGGAGCAGACGTATACGATCGCCAGCTTTGTCGCACTCTTTCTGCTGCCGCTCGCCATCATCATCGTCGCCTACACTATCATATTCTACACGATAGCGACGAAGGCTAGGCAGAGCGTAACAGGCGAAGGTAAGTGACGGAAGAAGAAGCAGATGAAATGTGCGTCTGTCAGTTGGTGTGTTTTTTCCAACCCATGTCAACATTTTTGTTGCGGATCTAACAAATTCAACTAATGGCTAATTGCAGAATGAATTACATAAAAACACATTCCCATGCATCAATGCATAAATTAATATAAATAAATAAATAAATAAATAAATAAATAAATAAATAAATAAACAGACAAACAAACAAATAAATAAATAAATAATAAATAGATATACGTGTACGTGTGCGTGTGTACGTGCGTGCATGTGCGTGTGTCCAGGTGCGTCTGTGCGCGTGCGTATGTGTGCGTGTGTCCAGGTGCGTGTGTGCGTGTGTGCGTGTGCGTGTGCGTGTGCGTGTGCGTGCGCGCGTGTGTGTGCGCGCGTGTGTGTGTGAATATTTGCCAATGATAAGTGGGTTCATGCAGCTCTAGAAAGGCATTCTCGTTTCCTATGTATTTGTAATTTGCATCAATAAATCGTTCATAAATATAAGATCTATCTAAGCACGGTGAGCAAGCCTATTCACGCCCGCAGCCGTAAATTTAGTACCCCTGCAATGGCTATATACTTCAGAGAAAGAGCTAACGTCACAAGTAGGGAAGACAACCGAAGACGTGCGTAGCGCCCTCTATAGGAGAGCTAAGCATTCATCGCTGGTGATGACTGGCGTTATCCTTAGTGCCTTCATCGTCTGCTGGCTACCTTACTACATAGTCATGATCGGGTAAGTACGGCCAGCCGTATAGAGCCATATGATAAAGATTTTGCCCCGGATTTCGGTCACGCCGGATCTCGGCCGTAAAGCGCTTGGCATTGCGGATAAAATCATCTGCCGTCAAAAACGAGTAAAACGCTCGAAGTCACAAACAGAATTGAGCAATGTTCACAATAGTGGCGCAAACTTGCCCGCTTGCGCCAGATTACGAAAACCAATCACATTTGGGAAGGCAAGTTCGGCGACTCGGTAATAACTGGACAAGAAACGTTTATGTTTCCCAAATTTGCGAGGGTCTATATGACGGTTAAAAGCGCGTATTAATTATAACATAAGCTTGAGAGATAGCTACACGCTGTGTGTAAGCACCCGCTTACAGTTACCTACGTGCCCGTGTCATCCGCACCAAACTCTTAGAAGTAGGATACAATCCGCACCGCGCAGCTATAATATAATAGGCACGTACGCCACCGGACCATAATAGGTCTGCACATTTCAAACCTATTGTCAATCGCTTTATTGCAGGTACGTGTTCAATTTAGACCTAATACGGAAGAACGAGTCTCGCGTGCACGTGGCCGTCTTTACGTTCGGCATGCTGGAGTCCATGGTCAATCCGCTCATATACGGCGTGTTTCACCTCGCCAGCTGCCGCAAGCGGACGGCGGCCGCCGTAGCCGCCACTTCAGTCCGACTGACGGCGCGCACCGATATGGCGGACGCAGCCGATGCGAATACGCCCAACACGATGACTGTCCTGTAAGGGCTACGCGGTCTCGGGGAAAGCTTTCGGGCCGACCCGGTTCTTGCCGCACGGGAGTGAACGTCGTTTGCATCCAGCTGCATCGCAGACAAGCTGTAACCCAGTTGCCACGTTGACGTCTTCGACAGAGGGCACCACTAGCCATGTAGTCGTCTTCAAAAGAAGGCACCGCTAACCATGTAAACGTTTTTGACAGAGGGCACCACTATCGACGTAGTCGTATTTGATGGAGGGCAAGGCACCACTAGCTATATAGACACCTTCGGCAGAGGGCGCCACTTGTCATGTAGTCGTCTTCAAAAAAATGCGATAACTAGCCATATAATCGTCATCCGTAGATGGCACCACTTACCATGTAGACGTCGTCGACAGAGGGCACCACCCCTGCCATGTAGACATCTTCGAGAGAGGGCACCACTAGCGATGCAGTCCTCTTCGGCAGATGGCACCACTTGACATATAAACTTTTTCGGCAGAGAGCACCACTCGTCATGTATACGTCTTCGGCAGAGGGCACCACTCGTCATGTATACGTCGTCGACAGAGGGCACCACTAGGCATGTAAACATCGTCGACAGAGTGCACCACTTGGCCTGTCATGTGACGACTGAGTGATGGCGGCCGTCAGAGTTCGGCCGCGGCTCAGAGCGGCCGTGACGTCACGTCGCAGCGGAACCTAAAGCTTACGGCCGAATAAGCGGAGTAAGAGTAAACGAGAGAATCTCGAATCTCTCTTCGATGTTGGCCGTGATGCTGTCTCCCCCCCCCCCCGAGGAAGAAATTACGCGTGCTATTCAGGCGACGTTTGGCGATACATTGTAAATGAGATGTCAGCGCATGAGACCAGAAGACAGCAAGTAGCGACAAAAATGCATAAACTGTCTAACGAAACTAGCTTGCTTTAGTAGCTAGAGTAGGATAAACACAGAGTGTGCTTGTGTAATACGCGCCTATTAAAATTCGTAGGAGTACAGGAAGCTGTAAAGCATCATTCTTCAGTGTTCGCGTAATGCAGCAGCTCTGTTTATATGCAGTTAGGACTTAAACCAGACATCAATAATCGCTGCACGTTTGTGTCATAGTTGTTTAGTTTTATATATTCGTATAATTATAACCAGTTGCAAGCGTCGTCGTGTGGTGTTGTGCACATGTTGTATTATGGCAGTAGTAGCGTCGTCTCAAGTGTGTACTTACACGTCGTAAACTTGATGCCCTTATGGTCGTATTTTATGTTTCTATGACGAATAATCTGGTCATTATTGATGTTGCTGACAGCGGAAGATGTCATCACGAAAGTCCCCGTAATGCGCTGTACTTCGCATTAAACATACGTAATGGCTTCGCGATGCTGTTCTACTGCGCTGTCAATGCAGATGTATATATATATATATGTTATTCTAATTGGGTTGCACACTGATTGCCAGCTCGCGCCGATTACTAAGCCTGCTTGCACTGCTTGTTATATTACCCGTGTCAGTCGTCGCAACACCTGCACATCAATGTAGAGAGAGTTATTGCGTGACAGCGCCATGCGGGGTCGATCATCGCGACGCTGAAGCCGATGCTTGTGTCTGTGCTGAACATTGATCATCTCGGTCCGCGACTACAGAATTCGAATCCCATCTTCGAATCCGATTGTGATTTAAAGAATATATATATATAATTATATATATATATATATATATATATATATAGAGAGAGAGAGAGAGAGAGAGAGAGAGAAATTAATAGTTACACCGAGTAGACAACCAGGAGCAGTCAGAATATAGAAAAGAAAATAGACATCTCTGTCAGGTATTTTTGGTACCACGTGGGTGCACAATCGAGACGGCAGCATTGAAATAGGCGTTACAGCGGTCGGTGTGTATAGTGGGTAACTACTGGTACACTTTGTATAGTGTATATCTACTGGCACACTAGACATAATAGGTAACTACTGGCATGCTAAACATAGTGAGTATTTATTGACACACTACACATAGTGAGTATCTACTGGCACACTAGACATGATGGGTATCTACTGGTATACTAGACATGATGGGTGTCTACTGGTATACTAGACATAGTGAGTATCTACTGATACACTTTATATGGTAGAGTGCCTATCTACTGGCACACTAGATATAGTAGTTAACTACTGGCATAGTAAACATAGTGAGTATTTAATGATACACTAGACATAGTGAGTATCTACTAGCTTACGAGACATAGTGGGTATCTACTGGCATACAAACGGCGAAACGATCTAGTCACAACTAGTAAAAAACCAACATTAAACCGATTCATATATATATATAACCTGCTTCGAGTCTTTAATTAGCAGCAGTTGAACGCGTAATGTTTATTTCTGATTAAAAATGTTAAGGCGAGGGCCAATTTGTCGTCGGCTATGCACACGTGTGATTTCCGTTGGTTGTATCGTAGTCGGAGACGCCGGTCATTTGTGAGCAAACAAGCAACAGATAACGAGCATTGTGTCACATCAGGTCGGTAGGTAGTTGCTTTGCACACATTACTCTGAGCCACTGCACTAGAAATTCACAGAATCAGCATATATACATTAGGCGTTTGTGTGCACACACGCCTATTTTACGTTGATTTTCTAAAGGAATATCTATTCACGTATCTGCTTAGAATGAGCTCGAGCTGCGTACAAACGATCTCACAATGCTCTACAACCTAAATACACACGGGCAAATAATTGCGTGGAATTGAAGTTTGAGTGCGAGTGAGACGACTTGAAATCAGGCCAAGTACCAGTTGGTACCATTGCCAAGACCGCAACTAACGTAACTTGTGATTCATAACAGCGCAAAATAACGCTAGAGTCGAATTTTAAGGTAATAAAGATTATAAATGGGATTTTCATGCGACGTATGTATGTAAGCGTTCGTGCACGGCAATTATCGCTATCATCACGGAATGCATCTTAGGCTGTATTCATATTGCTGACCCGCTAATGCAGCAGTGCTAATGAGGCCCAAATACGGTCACTCTAATACGATTGCGATGGATGTTTGCAAGATTTGCGGCGAAAAGATGAGGAAATCTCTAATTAAGGACCGCATCGCGTGTACAATCGATGACCAATTAGGCCCAGGCAGTGTTATATATATATATATATATATATATATATATGTATATATATATATACGTATGCATATGTGTGCGACCGTTGTATATTATAGATTACTTATAAAGCATTTTATTAATGGGGACGCCGTGCGACTGATGGTTAATATGGCACTGACGTTCATCGCAGAGCGTTGAGAAGTAAACGGTTCCCTCCTAACCTCGCACGCCCTGCCTCGGTGCAGCTTTTTGCGTTCTAGACGCTAATTCTAGATTTTAGCCGTTCTACATTGACGTGCAGTAGGTAACGTCTTGTTGCATTACGCGAGATTTGCTAATTAATGATCATTAAGAGATGCAGTTTGGGCTGACACTAGTATGATGCCAGTGAATATCGCACCCGTGCTGTCCGTAGGTACGCACGCGCGCATTCACACACACACACACACACACACACACACACACACACACACACACACACACACACACACACACACGACACGACACACACGCACGCACGCACGCGAACGCACTGCCGCGCGGCACACGCACACGCACCGCACACCGCAGCACGCACACGCACACGCACACGCACACGCACACGCACACGCACACGCACACGCACACGCACACGGGCACACGCACACGAGCGCGCACACATACACACACACACACACACACACACACACACACATACACACACACACACACACACGCGCGCATGTAAAAAAGTTGAAAACAAAATGTAAGACGTAAATATCGCAATCCGAATAACGTGGCGATAAATTCGCGTATACAAACAATATATTGGCCTATATCAAGGATAATATGTTGCGTTGGAGAACGAGAGTAAGAATAACGGTTATTGCATCACGTTCATTACGTTAATGCGACTGGGCCGGTAGACTACGGTAGTTCTCAGAATGTATCGCTCTAAGAGATCCATATCGACACTTATGAATGTTAAGGGGGTGATTTGTGTTCGAGTGCGTTTCACTATGGAAGAGCAAAGCGATAGCAGAATAGAAAGTAAGTGAGAACCAAAAAGAGAAAAAAGATATGGAGAAAGAGAAAGAAACAGCGAGAAAGAGAGAGAAGTGAGAAACATAAAGAGAAGAGAGATAGCGCGAGATATAAAGAGCGGCACCGACAGGCAGGCGAGAGACACACAGAGAGAGAGAGAGAGAGAGAGAGAGAGAGAGAGTTGAGCGTGCAAAACGGAAAGGTACCGTACATAGAAAGAGAGAGAGAGAGAGAGAGAGAGAGAGAAAGAGAAAGATGGGGAGGGCGAGGCAGAGAAAGAGACAGACAGACGGAGTGAAAGATGGACAGACAGCGAGATAGAAAGATAGAGATAGAAAGAGAGAGAGAGAGAAAGAGAGAGAGAGAGAGAAAGAGATGGGGGAGAGAGAAGGGGAGAGAGGGGGGGAGAGAGAAGGGGCGATATGCTAGAAAAGAAAACAGACGTGTAACGTAAAAGCTTTACGCA
The DNA here is from genome assembly GCF_000485595.1 of Priapulus caudatus. Taxonomy (NCBI): domain Eukaryota; kingdom Metazoa; phylum Priapulida; class Priapulimorpha; order Priapulimorphida; family Priapulidae; genus Priapulus; species Priapulus caudatus. The sequence goes on along the minus strand of NW_014577640.1, from coordinate 123,624 downwards.
TAAAGCCTATTTATCTGAATTCGAAGCGGCGTGAGAGGCTTGAATAAATCCAGGAAATATTGTGAGATAAGTATACTCAATGTAAAGGATGTCGACGTAATTGGCGGCATCGTTAGCAAGTTGCCATACCCGAGACCGACTTACGAACACAGTCGTAACTTTCGCGCTTATTTATATTTTTATAAGAGCTGATTATACATGGCAAAAAACAACTTCGGTTGTCATTATACGGAACGGTTCGATTTCACCCACCGTTCCCGTCTATTGAAAATAGTATATCATGCACAGTTTAATATACGCGCCAGAGTAAGTTTTCAGTAGCAAATTAGCAAGCTCTAAGTGGGCTCGCAGAGTAAATAATTCTGCAAAGAGAAAACTGGAATTGCTTTGGATTTAGAACACATTCCCAGCTTATCTACATGTTGAGGAAATATGGTTCAGTGTACACAGTACACTATTACAAACTTGTGACGTTGACGGCGGTATTATGCAGTCTTACGACGGTAATATAGTGTCACTGCGAATGAATAAAGCTTGAAGGCCATTGTCAATCCCAAGCAGCTATCGGGGTAATTAATCCGTTTGAATCTATTTATTAATTCAACCCGTCGTGCCATTTCGTGATTGTATATGTACGTATTTAAAGCTAATATTGAATAAAATGCCATTACGCTGTTGTGTGTCTGTATATTAGTTTACGTTTTGTTTTCTCGCCTATACTCTTTGTTCTGTTTGGCTACGTCTTGTCTAAAATGCCATCAACGTTTATCAAGAAGTACTTCGATGACAGTTACTTCGTACACGATATATATACAAGTATACATACATTATATACGACTAAATTAGGACTTCTGTTACATCGAAAGCAACTAATTATATAGGAACGCGCCAATGAATCAATTATTAAAGGAAGCCTCTTACACATGCCATCTAACTGTGCACGCTCACCACACACCGAATCGAAGCTGAAAATAAGTTATCATAACGCTATTTTGCGTCTCCACGCCAACTGATTACCGAGTGTCGACGCAATATTAGAACGCCAGAAAAATCTCAGGACTTGTTATTTTATTTTATTTTATTTTATTTGATGTTCTGTGTCTGAGACCCAGTGCGGAATAAGAACTTACTGGATGAGCATTTGGGAAGGGGGTATCCTTGTCGAGACGCGGTATTTCTATACCGCACTATTGTTAGCGTTGCCGCCTGGAGCGTCGTCCCCATGTGAAACCATAATCTAGTCATTCGGCGTTATTGAATCCATATTAAATTTCCGCTGCGTTCAAAATGAACTAATGCTCTTGCACGCACAGCGTCTCGTTAGCACATCGGATCTAAAGACGATTTTCCGGCAGCGATAACACGAGGACGGCTGCATGTTAGACGAGACGGCACTGATGAAGCCATTATACGCCGAAAGCGTATCACGGGTGTAATTCATGTAAGCTGTGCTCATAACTATGCAAACAGCCGCGTCCATCGATATCTCATGTTCGCATTCGTGCGTTCAGCGTCTGATTATCACGCAGCCGATCTCACGAAGAGTATCATGATCACCGGAGAGGGAGAGAGTTGCATAAATTTCGGTCGAGATTTACACTTGTGCCGAATGCGCACGCGCAGTAGATACTATGTTAATCGTACGGTTTTACTCTTCCTTTCCCCTCCTTATCCCCCCCCTCGGGGCATCAACTACGTATATAACAACATTTTCACCCTACTAACTATAATCACTTCCCTCAGCAGAAATTTAATACTTGCCCAAAAAACACATTTTGTTCTACTAGACAATCTCCTATTTCTCTTCCTCCCTTTCTCTCAACACACTACCACACCGACTACAACAACAGCAGCAACAACACTAATAATAAATAGTAGTAATAGTAATTTAATATTAATTTAACATACATATTTAATATATATAATTTTATTTCATTTTTTTAAATATAATAAAATAAATGAATTTAATATTAATAAATATAATAATCATAATAATAATAATAATAATAATAATTCAATTCAATTCAATTCAAAAATGTTTATTCACGCATTACATAATATCAAGAGCTAATAATACTAAGAGGTATTATTAGCTCTTGATAATATCATAATATCAAGAGTAGGGGTAAGTCACTACGTCAGTAATATCATAATAGAAGAGCTTCTTTATACGCTCTTAATACGACTTAATACGACTTAATACGACTTAATACGCTCTTAATACGCTCTTACTTCTTTATACGCTCTTGATAATATAACTGGTTATATTAGTTTCAGAATTGCGTAGGAGGGCGAGTTGACTGTGAAGTCTTCGAGTCAGCCACTCCTTAAATGTGATATTATTACATATATGATGGCTGTTATATAGATACATCAGTTTAACATAATTAAAGATACATAATGAAAGATACATGATGATTACGCAAAGGAGAACAGGTATGATCAGTCAAATAGATTAGCATAACAAAACTTAATTTCAACGAACAATAACTCAACAGCATAAAAAATAATAAGTAAATAAATAAACTAACTGGTATGCAACTTCACAATTTAAACGTACACAAGATCCACAAATGTTGAATGTTATGAAGAGGTATGACATATAAACTTAATTGCACTTAAAAACACAAAGAACAAAGTGATCATTATGATATAATTCTTTAAACAATAAACTTAACTAACTCTAGATACAGTTGCATATATGAAAATTATTAGAGCTGAGTATTTATTGCAAGTAGTCATTAGTAATTCGATATGAGATGGTATTTGTAAGTTTTAACAAAGTTGATAAAGTTAAGCATTTTTAGTTTATGGTTGAAGGAAGCCCAAAGTTTCACACCTCGATATTTTAGTGTTTTTAATCCCATGGATGTAGCAAAACGGGGAAGATGGTAATTGGAATATAGAGAATATCTTGTATAGTGAAAATGGATTTCATTTGTTTTTTTTTGGTAATAGTCACAAAATATTGCCGGTAGTGAGTTTGTGTTAAATTTGAACATGAATTTGGCCAATTCCAAGAGATATATTTCGTTAAGTTTTAATAAGTTATGTTTGAGATAAAGTGGAGAGGCTCGAGACCATTTAGTAGCAAAATTAATCAGTTTGATAATCTTATTCTATTGTGTTATTACTGGTTTGAGCTCAGATTTTGAAGCAGATCCCCAACTGAGGATAGCATATTGTAAGTAAAAATAAGCAAGTGCGTAATATACTGTCAATAAAAACTGAGTGTCAACATAATATCTTAGTTTAGAGATTATGCCAGCTGTTTTAGATAGTTTGCTTAATACGCTATTGATATGCGGATTCCAGTTAAGTTTGTTGTCAATAAGGATACCTAGGTATTTGATTGAAGTGGTTTGTTCTAGGGTATGGGATCTGATTTCGATTTTAAAATTATTAACGCTATGTTTCTTATTAGAAATTATCATGTATTTCGTTTTTGTATAATTAATCGATAGCTTGTTAGCAGCCATCCACTCATCAATACGGTTAATTTCATGATTTACAAAAGTAGGGTATTTAAGCTCGTGATGTTGTTGCTAGAATTAAAGAAGTTGGTGTCATCTGCAAAAAGTCTTGATTTAAAGTTGGAAGCATGAGGAAGGTCATTAATATATATTAGAAATAATAGAGGTCCAAGTGTTGATCCCTGAGGGGAGGATGGGACTCCACAGTTAATATTTAGGTGTACTGATGAAACTGTATCTAGATTTGTAAATTGCTTTCTATTAGTCAGATAGTTTCTAAATAGTTTCAGAGAATTTCCTCGTATACCATAATGGTGCATTTTATAAAGAAGAGTCTTGTGCCGCACTGTGTCAAATGCCTTTGAAAGATCAAGAAAAATTGCACATATATATTTGCCATCGTCAATTGGTGAGAGGAGATTGTCATAGATATTAGAGATAGCCAGTGACGTAGAATGATTTTTTCTGAAACCAAACTGGTTAGGAGTTAATACATTACAGTGTCGCAAAAATTTAATTAGTCTATTGTAAAGTAGTTTTTCAAGTATTTTTGCAAAAGGTGATAAAGAGCGAGATAGGTCTATAGTTGGATAGAATATTAGGAGAGTATGTTTTATATATGGGAATTATTTTTTCTATTTTAAGGCAGGAAGGAAAAATACCTTCCTTCATGCATCTGTTGAATATTTTAGTCAGTTTCGGTATAATAACTGTGCTGCTCAGCTTAATAAAATTAGTGGGTATGTCATCATGAGTATTTGCCTTGATTGAATCCATTTTAGTAATTACTTTCTTAATTTCATTTTCTGTGATAGGAAATAAAAACATCGATTCAGGATTAGTATTGCCCAGATAGCTAGAGAAAGGCATATTTACATTAGGTATTTTAGCTGCTAGATTATCACCGACATTACGAAAGTGTTCATTGAATGTATTGCAAATTTGAGTTGGGTTACTGGTAATTGAATTGTCACTTCTTATAAGAAACTCAGGAGCAACTCGTCTTTTATCTTTTATTTTAACAGTTTTATGTATTGTCTGCCACGTCTTTCTCATGTTTGTTTTGTATTTAATGATTAGGGTATTAAAGTAATTTTTTTGGCAGCTGTCTTTAAGTGAGTTAGCTTATTATTATATTGTTTGTATAATCTTCTAAGCACTTCACTATTAGATAGGAAATGAATTGTGAACATTCTGTTTTTAGTGTGAATTGATTTTAACAGTCCTTTTGTAAGCCATGTATTGTTCGTCCGCTAAGTTTCTTTTCTTGTTAATATTCTCGCTGGGGAATATTTATCGATAGTGTGACTTAATACAGTAATAAGATTACTCATAGAGGAGTTCAGTTCTTCATTGTGGAAATGGATTCCCTGAATATCATTTTGCAAATCAGATAAGAATGCTGTGTAGTCTATATGTGCAGTGTCTCTCCTTTAAATTTGTTGATAAGATTTTTGCATGTTGGTATTCTTAATTCGTGCAAATAACGGAAGGTGATCAGATAGATCATGTAAAATGGTTCCCGCAGTAATTGAACTTAGTAGATCATTCGTGTGAATGTGATCAATCAGAGTGTTACTTGTTGCAGTGTTGCGCGTGGGTTTGGTAATTAGCGGTATACACCCACTTGAATAGATATTGTTAAGGTAGTTGTTTGTATATTTTTTGCAATAATGTTTCAATAGGTTTATGTTTATGTCACCGGTTATAAAGTATGGCGATTTTAAGCGGTTGAGTTTCGCTAGTATCTCTTGCATTATGCTGTCAAATGGTTCGATATCACGATTGGGATGTCTATATATTAGACTATAATAGGTTTTTTTTCTTTTATCTGATACACTTGGTTTTAGTTGGATCCAAAGGCTTTAACAACATAGGTTTGTAAATTTTAAATTTGTTAAAATAGTGAAGTTTATGGACTTTTTAATGTAGAAGCCGACTCCGCCAGCATTGGTGAGAGAATTTTTATTAATAAACGTGTAGTTAGGTATATCAATACTAAGTAACGCCCCACCATTTAATTTGGTTTCAGAAATAGCAATAATGTCAGAGCTGATAGGCATTTCAAGTAACAGATCTTGTAATTTGGTCAAGTTTTTTTGAAGATTTCTGGTGTTGCAGTGTAAAATACATAAATCACGACACTCATACGTTAATAATATTTTTTTCACAGAGTTGACATTGTAGTAGCAGTATGAGCATGGATATAGTATCATATTAATAAATGTTGTTAACGGTGATCAGTAGTCCAATAACCCCAATTGTACCTAATTTATAAATCACTCAGGAATTCATACGACGTGATTGCTAGTTTTTCCGTATTTTGCGATTTTCGCATAAAGATATTCCCATTTGTAGTCCATATGTATTTAAATGCATTATCCCTCTTAACCTGCAACGCAGCATTAAAGAGTTTTCGTCTCTCTTTAGTTAAGCTCTCGTTCAGATATATTTTAGTATTTGTCGAGTACCCGAGGTCAGATGTATAGCCGGCATGTTTCCTTTTAGAGAACAATTCGTTTTGAGTATCACGACGTGTAAATTTGACAATGATTGATGGTGATGCACCAGATCTAGGTTTGGGTAGCATGTGGGATGTGCTAATCTCATTCAGGTTAACTGAAACGCTACATTGTTTGACAATTTTAACAATTATTTCATTTGTGCTTTTCCCTTCGACTGATGGAATGCTGGAAATTTCCAGGCATTCTCTTCTACTATGCTGTTCCAGCTCAATCCAAGCAGAAATGGCCTCCTTTAGTTGACGTTCGAGGCTGACAACTGATTTCGTTAGTGTTGCGTTTTTCTCTTCTAATGATACTGTTTTGGTAAATGTTTTTTGAAGATTTGCTGTTATATTGTCGTACTGTGCAGAAAGGAATTCTTGGCTTTTTTTAATGTCCAGTATTTCTAAGCGTAGCGGTGCAAGCAGTAGTTCAAATTTGTTAATCAGCTCTTGTTTAACTTTATCCATATTATCATTAGATTGATTTCCAGTGATGCTAGCTTTTCCATGATACTATTGGTATCAGCACTGAGTGCGTCTGCCGATCTTTTGTCGAATAATAAATAATAATAATAATAATAACATAAGAACACGGTCAACCCAGAAGCCACCGGCTAATGCCGTGATCCACTTTGGAAATAATAATAATAATAATAATAATAATTATTATTATTATTATTAATATTATTATTACCAATAACAAGGTGAACGCAACTTTTTAGTTTCAGTAAGGCACTTTGACGTAATTATAGACTAAACTTTACAAAGCATCGATGGCCGAAAATGATTCCTTCCAAAGTCGGTGCAGTTTAACATGAGCCGTAGGTTTTCCGTTTTCAGAAGGTCCGTATATATTATCAGGAGCTAATAATGACAAATTTGTTCTCGCTGCAGCTAGAATTATACTACTAGCATGTTATTCTTGTCTGTAGGTATTCATTAGGTTAGCTATCTTCTCTCGGCAAACCTACTTCTGAATTGATGCTATGCATTCATTTCATTACGTACAGGTCAACATAATACCTGCAGATAATTCTATATTATATCAGATGTCATCCGTACAACGCGTGCACATGAGTATGGATGTGACACAGGCATCGGCCCGCATGGTATTCGTGAATGTGATACAGGAATACATACCGCGTTCTCTGCTTGCAAATCACAAGAATCGATGCATCGTATCATATATATATATATATATATATATATATATACTAGACGATATGGTTGATCGGCTCACCCAACCAGCATATGTCTCAAAATGTCACGCCTGGTTCCCGGATCCGAGATTGAAGCTTCAACAGATTTCCTCTCTCTAAGACTTCTTTTCTCTTCTTTCTTCAGATCAATCATTCTTCACTCTTACAGACATAACTGCGAGGATTCGTTCACCTTCGACAGCTATGCAATGGTCACAGGGACATTTGCAATGACGGTTCCAAGCGTGATTATCACTAACTTGACTTCGCCATCAGATGTAGATGTAACTCAGAGGCTGTTTGTGAGAGATAGGTAACAAACTTGTACAATACCTGCAGCGATGTGATGTCTTAATCTGTCTCTTTTTACTAATCGTCTTGCATCAGACACGCAAGACAGATGTAATAATTATACTTACGCCTATGCAACCCGTTCTCTAGCGAAAGGGTGGCATCAGCAATTGCTGTCATGATATATAACAGTGGTGTTCAAAAATGTAAACTCCTTCTGAATGAATACGCGCTCTGCGCTCTAATGACAGGTCAGTTCAGATAACTCATTGTCAATCACACTTCCCTTCACGTTAACAGTGACGTAGCCACTTGCCGTCTCAAGCTCGTTGAACACTGCGTATTATCTCTGCTCTGCGCCCAGGTAACTAAACACCTGCTAAAGTTGTCCTCGTAAACTGTCTTAGGACATTTTCTCTGTGTTCATTGGTTTCAATATTACTGGCTAGCCAGCTGTTGATCGGGCGTAGGAACGTACGTTACGCCAATCCATTCGAAGACCGTCTAACCCATTTCATTCAGATAGACGGTTGCGTTGAATCTCGTAAGACTGACAAAATAATATCGTCGGTGACATTTTTCTCGCGCTGACAGCGGATGCTTCCATGCCGTCACCACTGTTATTAACGTGTCGGGGAGAGCTAACTGTTTTCCACGTTAGCCATCAGCGTCCACGTCCATACCGACGAATTTTGGCACATTTGAGATAAACTCGCGGTGCGTTCGGATTTCATGCGGGAGTCCACTGCTGTAGCATCGCAGGGCGATTGCGACTGCACTCTCAGCTTTTGCATTTCACGTTTATCGAGCATCTCGTACTTTTGCATCTATAGTTTTATATCTTCTTAAGAAATTGTTCTGCAATCACTTCCACCGCCAACGCCACCGCCACCACAGTCCCCGACACCGCCACCACAGTCCCCGCCACCGCACGCCAACCGCCACCGCACCGCACCACAGTCCCCGCACCGCCAAGCGCCCCCGCCACCACAGCCGCCCGCGCCAGGCGCCCGAGCGCCCCGACACCGCCAACCGCCACACAGTCGCTGCCACCGCCATGCACGCGCACGCGCCACCGGCACCGCCACCGCCCCACCACGCAACCGGCCACCGCCAGCGCAGCTGACACGTCACTGTCCTGTGCACGTTCACCGTCACCGTCAAGCCACTTGCCGCTGCGCGCACAGGGCCGGCGACCACGCGTCACCGGTCGCCGCCACCCGCACGCGCCACGCAGCGCCACCGCCACCGCCACAGCCGCGCACGCGGCCATGCCACCGCCACCGCCGACCGCTTACAGTGCATGTCACTGTGCACCGGTCTACCGTCAGCGTCATCCGTCAGCCGAACTGTGCCGCTGCCGCACAGCCGCGACCACCGTCGACCGGTCGCCGCGCCCCGCCACCGCACGCCGCCGCGCCACGCCACAGCCGCCACCGCACCACGCGCCAGCCGCCCATACACAACCACATCGCACCGCCTCATCCACCGCCTCCACCGCCGGCCTCCACCGCCGCCGCACGCGGCCACCGCTCACCGCCAGCACGCGTCAGCCGCCAGCAGCCCCAAGCCGACACCACAACAACCACCACTACCACAACCACATTCCACCACCGCCACCGCCACCGCCACCGCCACCGCCAGCGCCACCGCCACCGCCACCACTACAGTCACTGTCACTGTCACCGTCACCACTGCCGCTGCCGTCGCCGCCACAGCCGCCACAGCCGCCACAGCCGCCACCAGCCGCGACCACCGCCACCGCCACCGCCACCGACACCGCCACCGCCACCGCCGCCGCCGCCGCCAATGTTTCTTATGTCGAGCATCAGGATCCGTGAGAAAGCGACATGCAGGGTAAGAAGTTGAAAGCGAGATAAACGATGATCACAGGTTATTATTTGCGCTTCATTGCTACCATTCCCGCCCGCAGGCATTACAGCGATTATGCCAGTTGTTGAGAGTAACGACGTTTGCAAATGACGTTATTTCAGTGAAACTAGAAGCTAAATGCTGCTGGGGCGCCCCCGCTGTGTGTGTGTGTGTGTGTGTGTGTGTGTGTGTGTGTGTGTGTGTGTGTGTGTGCTTATTTTTCTCTCATTTCTATCGGTTTTTTCGTTGTTTCGGTGTCTTTTTCTCTATATATATATCTCTCTATTTCTCGTTCTCTGGCTTGTTCATTTTATTTCGTTATCCCGGGCGCTTATCGCTTTCTCTTTTTTTCCTCCCTCTCGCTCTCCCCTCTCTTTCTCTACACCCTCTATTTCGTACTGATGCCAACGAGATCGTATCCAATGCAATGAAACGATTTCTTGACGGAATGTGTCTGGCTCTCCGTCTTGTTGCACTGTATATGCCTCTATCTGTATATCTCTTTTGCTCGATCTCTAGTTTTGTGTCAATGTATGTGTTACTCTGACGGTTTCGCTCCCGCTCCCGTTCTCTCTCTACCTTAATTTCTTCCCCTGTCTTGCTCTCTCCCTTTCGTGCGGTCTCTCTCTCTCTTTCGCTTGCTTCATATTTCCCTCTCTTTCTAATGCTATATGACTGGATAATATGCCCGGAGTTTCCCGCATATATGGCTCGCGAGTCTAGGCTTAGAGTAATATACACGCATCGCACAATAAACTAAACATAATTCTGGCTTACGCATTTCTCGGTCCACTACTGATATCTTTTCATTCGTTGGCGAAAATCATAATATTTAAATTATATGCAAATTTTCGAAACACGGTAGCGAATTCAGAAGCGATTTGCACAGATTGCATATATCTTCAGTTACACACAGTCGGCGCCTCTGATCAAGCAGTAATAGTTATAATTAAATTGTACGAATTCTATTATATCCTTTATAGCAGATGTAACATGAGTGTTGGATAGTCAATATCATTTCAGGTCATTATACGAATGATTTCGTTTTGCTTATTCTTCGTGTAGTGGGGTGTGGGGAGCTAGTGCTAGCAGGGAGGTGCTAGTAAGAGCTAGTGCTAGCAGGGAGGTGCTAGTAAGAGCTAGTGATAGGGGTCACCCCCATAACCATCGGCATTACCATGGTTATTTCAAACTCCAATAGCGTAATAATGAAAACCACTTTAGCTATACCCGGAGAACAAGATTAATCATAATTTATCATTGATCTTTCTCACACTCACGCACAAGAACGCGTGACAGCGTTGATAAAGAAGGAAAACGCCAGATTTAAATCACAAATGTTGCCACATTTAATGAAAAATGTCTCCTATACGGCTTTGTTGCGTAAAAAAATACGAAAGGCAATAAACGGTGATGAATGTGCCAATTTCATTTAATAAATCACGATGTTCACCTATAAAATTGGGTTTATTTGCATTCTCTGTGTATATAGGATAAACCTATAATGCCTTGAATTGGAATCATGACGTGCAATGCGAAATATAGATAATAAATAATAACCCTCAACCTGTAAACTGGATATTCTTGAAGGGAATATATATATATATATATATATATATATAAGTAAAGTAAAAACACGGACACAAAAACAGATATAAATATATGAAAATTAAGATGTATAATCAACCTGTAAACTGGATATTCTTGAAGGGAATATATATATATATATATATATAAGTAAAAAACACGGACACAAAAACAGATATAAATATATGAAAATTAAGATTAATATAACAATAGAATAAGGTAATCGCAAAATAACACATGACACATCATACTATTTTAGTATTTATATAATATATCAAGTGTGTGTGCGGCGGCGCGCGCGCTGCGTGGGTTGTGTGTGTGTGTGTGTGTGTGTGTGTGTGTTTTGTGTGTGTGTGTGCTGTGTGTGTGTGTGTGTGGTGTGCGGACGTCCTGCGTACGTCGTGTGTGTGTGTGTGTGTGAGCGTGGCGTGCGTGAGTGTGTGAGTTGTGTGTGCGTGTGTGTGTGTGTGTGTGTGTGTGGTGTGTACAAAAATAAATGTGTGTATGTGTGTGTGGTGTGTGGTGTGCGTGTGTATGTATGTGTGTGTGTGTGTGTGTGTGCGGTGTGTGTGTGTGTGTGTGCGTGCGTGTGTGGTGTGTGTGTGTGTGTGCGTGCAATGCGTGCCAAACGTGTGGCATGCGCGTTGTACGTGCGTGCGTGCGTGCGTGCGTGCGTGCGTGTGTGTGTGCGTGCGTGTGTATGCGACGCTCCTGCGTGACATGTAGCGGTCACAGCAGTCAATAACTCCTTACAATAGGAAGTAGCGGACTGCATTCCTTAATCACTGTGGCTTCGGATAGTTTTAATACACATAAAGCCTCTATTTCCACCCTTTCCCGTCTCTCACCAAACTGTGGAAATAGGTCAATAGAATCGGTGGTCCTTACTTGTATAGCTTGCAGTCGTAATTTCTCATAGCAATCTGAGTTGTCTTAACCCTAACCCGATTTTCATTATACTCTTTAAATTATCTGTGTTCACCGTTTGAACATGTAGATCAAGGGCACGTGAATATAATCGTAATAATTAGTCATTCCCAAGCAAATTCTATTTAATCTTTACGCAGGACGGAATATCGAATTTTTACTTCAATGAAAATAATAATGTAATACGATTATCCTATACTATTTCATTTCATGATATTATTATATCAGTAGTCTAAGTCTCGTGTCGATGAATGAATGCTTGAGACTCATGTACTCATTAATATTTTACTCATGTTGGCCACAGCTGCAGTGACATATGTGGTCATATGGAGTTTGGCTTCATCACAATCGTTATAAAGAAGTAAAAGAAACAAAATTATTCGATTGGCCGATGTATTGAACAGAAACCCGACTATGTCCAGGCAGGACACCAGTCTGCCTTTCATTTACACAGATGATAGGTAAGCAATATGTTTGTATCTGGGTCTTTTTTGACAAAAAAATAAATTATAATTTCGGAGCACGCTGCGGTTAACGTTAACGATGACATTGTAAGGTGCAAACGATAATGGTCTCGTTGAGAGGCCTCTCCCCGCAAACGGGATGTTTAATAGGATGCTGCATGCGTTACTATAAGTAAATGAAGCCGCTTATAGGTGGTACTCTAACATAACACGGCTGTACACAACGACAGTTAGCCACATGGGAAACCATGTAGTAATCAACCCGGTTTCTGCCCTGCCTAGCTGCAGCACATGTCATCCTTGACACCGATGTATTATACATTTCAGTACACGTAAGCATCTCTACGACTAACTGCTCTACGGCACCGCGGGCGTGGCGCTATGTCTAGTTTATGACATTTGCCGTGCCCAATTCAAACATGTAGCGCGTGTGAAAGCTCTTCGTACGTCGGGGTTCTTGTTGCGTGACGACCTTAACCCACTGAATCAAATATTGCATGAAGGTAATTTATTTTTTATAAATTGCAAGGTAATTTATTTTATGTGAAAGTCCAACTTGAAGGAAATAATCATACATCTGGATATAGATGAGAAACACCAGATACTACAGACAAGGATATCGTTCAAAAAATAAATGATTGGTGATATTTTCTTCAATGACGTGTGAATGGGGGCAGCAATGCGTCCCTTTAGCCCTAATATATCCCTCGGATATTTATCTAGAAACGCCCATAACTTTGTCACAAAACAGCCCAGTTACACGAACAAATAATGCATCGTTACTTTTTGCTATTCCACACACACACACACACACACACACACACACACACACACACACACACACACACACACACACACACACACACACACACCACAAACAACGACCACGCACGCCGCACCACGCACGCCACGCAGCACCGCACGCACGACGCACACACACATACACGCACGAACGCACGCACGCACACACATATATAGACTTTATTCATACGTACGCGCTACTAAATTAAACATGTGCATGTGCAACGTTTACTGTATTTCAATACTGGAAACACGGACTAACACGGACAGAAACACGGACTAGCAATTTATTACTTTACCATATCCCATTTTCATATCGCTATCCCGTTACTGTGACGTCAGCTTCTAGCGGATCAAAGTGCCTACGTTTTATCAGCTAGGAGGATGCGATCAGCAGAAATGTTTGTCACTCGTACCGGAATTGGTAAGTAAACAATGCATACAAAGCACGCTGAAAAATACGAACAGAGGCAAATTGTGCATTCGCAGTTGTAGTTATTACGACGGAAATATGCACAGGAAAATCACCGAAGCTTCTTTGAACACCTTGAGTGAAAGAAGAATGGAAAACCTCCGGCGAAACACACCACGCGATAAACATCTAATTATGCCAATGCGTAATCAGTGTCTCAGCCCACGTTTATGCAATCAATAACGCCGAGACAAGACGCACTAAACTATAATATCACGGTGACCGAGCTGCAATACTATTAATCCCACACAGTGAACCGCGGATAACATAGCGAGCGACAATTCACAAACTATACGTGAATAATGACGTTCGTAATTCGCAATTATTCACGGATTCGTAAAATACTATATAAATGAATTATACATGAATGCATGAATAATTAATACCGCAATACTTTGTGTCCTTGTCCCGTATCGCCCAGCCTGTCTGTTGTGTAAACGATGGCTTGCTATCGGTATTCAATTGGCAGCAATATTTGCTTGATGATCACAATTAAATCATATACACCATGTTCTAACAAGTGTGAAACTTGCACCTTGTCGAATTGTTCCAGAATATGTAAAATACATCGGAATGTTAGAATAGTGTAGATCCAAATGAAACGTGAATTCTCTCATCTCAGTGGTATATCTCATTTCATACATTGACGTTTCAATGTGATGATTGTATAAAGATTTTTTTTTCTATCGATGCTGAATATTCACGTGTGAAGTTTGTGCAGCATCAGGGAGCGTTGGTGTGTGAATGCATACCATAGGGATAAACTATTATCAAAATTATGAAACAAATCTAAAGAAGACACGTCAGCTCTTTTCACAACCGACTTGACAAGATTATCATAGCTATTCCCAACAGTTATAACAATTATATACGTTTGCATGATGTCTATTCTGTCGAGCCGTATGGGAATTGAGCCCATTTGCCCTCTACATCATTACTGAAAAGTCTCCAATGTCAGCAGCTGAAGCTCCTATTTACAAACCATATCATAGCATCGCTACAGTACATCACCATCAGTATTTACGCAAGGACACGTGTAGTAATTATTCAGATATTTGGACGTCATTACGACTAATTAATATGTAAAATGACAGCGGATTAAGCTATCTCGTGGCGTATTTCTCAGGCAAATCGCTTACGGCCTTACGAGTAAAACCACATGGCTAATTTGTGCAATCATTGCTAGACCAAGGGGATTAAATTAGTGCCGCGCAGTTAAAACATTTCCGCTTACCGTACATCTCAAGCTAGCAAACGGATATAGTTACTTCGTTTTCAAGCGATGTCATTAGAATAATTGGCGAATATTCTCAACGTACGGTCATTCGCGGATCGCGAATTCGTCATCAGCCAGCCTGAGGTCAAGCGCGGGGTAACGTCTCCAACGTGCCAGTAACTACGGTCGATGCTCCACAAGGAGTGTGTTCGTACTTTGATGTGTTACGATTAATACATATGATGAGAGTGCGTTACGAATTTATATCGATCCCAGGGAAGAGAGGGAACCTGATACATAATCTAACAGAAGAGAGAACACAGAGGGGTAAATAAGGGGAGGAAGATAAAAGCGGGCGATCGACAGCTAGAGAGAGAAAGAGAGAGAGAGAGAGAGAGAGAGAAAGAGAGAGGGAGAGAGAGAGAGAGAGCGTGTGTGAGAGAGAGAGGGGAGAGAGAGAGCAATAATATCTCGTCAGTAAATGCCATGTAACCGGCTGATGCTTTACGCATATGAGTTTTGAGTTTCTCGCGGAAATACTGCAGCCAGCTTTAAAGTAGAGACACAGCCTGTCGCGAGCTTCGCGTAAGATTATGTCACACTACCGTATTCTATATACTGCCATCGAAGCATGAAAATCTTAGAATATGCCAAGGACTAAGCCATATGCGCCTACGATATATTGTTACCTCGCTAAGCCATGAATTGGTTGCGTTAATGCATTTGCACACGCAATATTACACGTCCTCGTGAATGTGCTCAAATAGAATTGATACGTAACTGTAAAACACTGAACTCTGCCCGATGATGATGCCCGGATGACCAAGGAACACGTGGGAACAACGACTCGTTACACACTGGGTTCAGTTTTGATTTCAGACAGACAAAAGTCCACGTGATAAACTCACAGTCATCACCATGATACCTAAAAAGTTCCAGTTATCAGAAATTAACCCCCCAGTCCACCCAAAGCTAGCCGTCACTTAACCATTTTCTCCGTTTTAATCAAAGCGATCATTGTTTTTAATCAATGATACATGGAACCAGTCTGAACAGCCTGCAGATTACATTTACATTATTTACCTTACTTATAAGATTATATCAGAAGTGAACAATAATAGATTAATTATCTTATCTATAGATAACTATAACTAACTATTATTATTCACTCCTGATTATATTTTATCGGGGTTTTCTTCGTGGTCATCGGATAAAAAATTCACGACCAATTATTTCAATCTCAGCGTTTTCTTTGTATTCTGACCTTTCATTAGCAGACGAAGCCTAGATCGTTTGCAAAAGCTAGATCCCTGCTGCGGTCAGCTCATGTAGATCAAACACTCGCGCGCACACGGAGGATCTCAATAAACGTTCGCCGCATTAGAGCGCCCCTGGCGGCTAATCCTGCAAACTAATTACTCGGGGTTAATCGCCCGGCCGCCATCCCCCAGTGGGTTTACGACGACGCGTGCGGCTTATCACGCAGAGGTAATGGCGTCTAAATTGCCGCGCCGCAAAGACGCAGCCGAAGCCGACATAACGCTGAACAGCTGCTGCCTCTGCTGCCCGCGCACGCCCCCAGATGTCGCCCCGGTGTTTACACGCGCCGGACAGACCGGTGTCTGTCCGTGGTGGCCGCATGTTTGTCCTGCTAGCCGCAGTTGCAAAGGCGATTACAGAAATTTGGCATGCGGGGAAAGACTACTTGCTCTGTGTTATATAGTGTTGGTCTTAGGGTTCGAGTTATACTCGCTACTCAACGTTTTCTGTGAACTAGTCAATATCGCAAGTCAATATTCGCCAGTGCAGTTTATGTATACCGCCATGCGGTATATATATATATCTAGCTGTAATGCACAAATTCAAGATACGTACTTTGAGTGCATTGGTCCGCGAACACCACGATGAAGGAGCGTGCACAATATCTCTGACGTTGTATCGATTATAATGTGAAGGGCCATGAAGATTATTACACACTAATTGGTTTCACGCGAGATATACTCTGACAGAATCCATGCATGTCCAGTAATCATGCAGCTACCAGGTATACCAGCGTGCGACGTACGAGAAGCTGCTGCATATCGACTATAGTGATCACTAAACTATTCCACACGACTATTGTAGCTCAACGAAACCCGTGTGTCGTAGTTAAACACCCACGCCGCTTACATAACAGATTCCAAGTTCTACGATTCGAAGTTACATTCTGTCGCGACAATTAATATAGCGCATCGACCGCAAATGAAGCAAGCTTATCTTACCTGCGTGTAGGGCCGCGCAGGTGATTCTGCGATTATAGAAAGCGACTACGGGTAATTAAGACCAATTAACTATAATGACGAAACCTCATTTATCTTCGACGATATTCATCGAGCAGAACTATCTCTTGCATGTCACGCACACACAAAACACATTTGCAAGAGGAACGCTAGAGTGTCTGGCTGTTGTTTCAGGCTCATGTTACGTGAAGCCACAACACGCTTCTGTGTACACGAGCATGGATGGATGGCCGTGATAGATGCTCCGAATGCGAGCATAGTTCCGGCCTGATACCATCGCGGTGACACGCTGGCAGACAAATAGGCGCAGATCCTAGCTTGTCTCTGCTCCAGTCTCCGAAAAAATGTTGCCGAAAAAAATTTCGGCTATAGTAGCCTAATGTAACGACGCCACTTACGCGAATAAATAAGGGCCTAAAATGCGCAGAGTCTGAGACTATAGCAGATACTAAGGACGAGCAGCACACGGCACACACACACACACACACACACACACGACCACACACATCACACACACACACGCACACACACACACGACACACACACAAAAACACACCACACACACACACACACACACACACACACACAGCACAGCACACACATCACCTATATGGTATGTGCAGACGAACGGTCGCGCGACACACCACGCGCACGCACGCACGCACGCACGACTCACCACGGCCGATGGTTGAGGCATTAGCTACAAAGTCCTCGGTCCGGGGAGATCTTCTCTGCCCACAGTTTCGCTTCATAGAGGATGCGTTGCTAGCCAAGCTGAACCGAAAGGGACCGGCTAGCTTACAGTTGCAATGGCAACGCATCTCTTGTTTGACCTGGTCGTTAATAACGACCATAATCAGTGGTTTCTAATTAGCTTACATCAGCGTGGCATTTCTCGAATTCGTAATTATACCACCATTAATATACAAATCGAGAAATCAAAGAACAATAAGAACAAAAAAATAGGTACCATTATGAGACTCAACGGGGGGCCGGTCGCACTGGCAGGCAGCCAGATATCTTCCCGATTTCACGGAAAAAGGACTAACAACACACGCACACACACATACACACACACACACACACACACACACGATACACACACTCAACACACACACACACACACACACACCACCACAGCACTCACACCACGACACGCACACACCACACACAGCACACACACACTCACACACCACACACGACACACACACCCCCACCACCCCGCCATCACACAACACCACACGCTGCGCTTGCGCGGCGGCGGACACACATGCGATTCAACACAAACTCCACAGCAGCGACAAGAACGCACGCGCGTGCGTAGCACACACACACATAACGACACACACACACACACACACACACACACACACACACACTCACACAGCACACACCACACACACACACACACACACACACACACACGCACACACCACATGACCTATAGATTGGTATTGCAAACGAACGCGCGCGACCGACACACACGCACGCACTCACGCACGCACGCACACCACACGCACACACACACACCCGGCATTTGTTGAAGGCGGAGTTAGCTAACAACTGTCCTCGAGCGCTGTGAAGAATAATAACATGGCTGTTGCGCAGGTAGATCTCTCTGCCCAACATTTCCTTCATATATGCGGCGTTTCTACCTAAGCTAGAAACAAGAAAAATGGATTAGCAATTAGGACCGGCTATGCTGACCAATTTGCCATAATACGGCCACGCATCTCTCGCTTTACCCTGGTCGTTAAGTATCACCGCGACCATCAATCAGGTTGGGGTCCGAATTCGCGCTAGCGCCCCCATCCACCGCGCCGCCCCATGCCATTCCTCGAATCATTCCGATAATCATTACCACCATAGCTCACTCGCCGACATCGCGTCTATCCTCTGCGTCCATCCCCTATCACTTGAGACTCCAAGCGGCCGAGTTCGCATCTGGCAGACAAGCCCATGAATATCTGCCCGCCAGTTCCCGTCAGGACAGAAACCGATAACTAACACACACACGCACGCACACATCGCACACACACACCACACCCTACACCACCCACACACAACCACACTACCACCGCCACGCATCGTCACCACCGCCGCTCACGATTCTTAAGACCCCCCACGCGCGGCCCACACCGCCATCTCCATCAAACCTCACACAGTCACGCCCGACACGCGCACGCGGAAAGTGCGTACACACACACATACACACACACACACACACACACATCACACACACACACACCACACTCACACACACACACACACACACACACACACACACTACACTCACGCACCAACACACACACACACTACACACACACACACACACACAACACACTCACTCACACACACACATACATTACACAGACCATTACATAGCACACACACACACGCACGCACTCACGCACGCACATACACGCGCGGACACACATGCTCACAAACTCACACAGTCACGCACGAACGCACGCGCGTGCGTACACACACACACACACACACACACACACACACACACACACACACACACACACACACACACACACACACACACACACACACACACACACACACACACACACACACACATGCGCGTAAACACATTATACGGTTATACATTATATTATATTGCACGATTTCAAGGGAAACATTGAGATTTGTGGACGGAAAAAATTACTATGGGGGAAGAGTACCCTTTGTTACCAATGATTTATTATGCCTGGCTCAATTAGCATGAACTCACACGCCACCTTAAACAGCCAATAACCCTAGTCCCTAATATTATTTCCTATTTATAGTCATAATCTAGAGAGATACACTAAGATCTATGGAAAGATAATGACATATCTCGGTGGGAATTGAAGGGAATTTCATATAGTATAGTCGCAGGTTTTTAAAAATCATATTCTACGTGTTTTGCTATCGTTATCTTTTGCCAGATAGAATATACTGTCCTCTACCATCCGTTTAAACCTTCTTTTGATGCACAACAATGTAACATATTGGCGGCCACGCTTTTATACATTGATTTCAGCGAGAAACAACGGTTTTATATTACATGATATCTTAAAACCAGATAATCCTGGTAACTAACAATACACAGTGTGTTGTATGTTTAGGCATTTGACTATACACTGTGTATTGTTAGCGAGCTTTCAACAATACACTGTGTATTGTTGAACACCTTCTAACAATACACTGTCTATTGTATAAGGTACCTATGAGCTTTCAACAATACACTGTGTATTGTTGAACACCTTCTAACAATACACTGTCTATTGTATAAGGTACCTATGAGCTTTCAACAATACACTGTTTATTGTTGAACACCTTCTAACAATACACTGTCTATTGTATAAGGTACCTATGAGCTTTCAACAATACACTGTTTATTGTTGAACACCTTCTAACAATACACATTTTTTTCCATTTTTCTTTTTTTAATTAGTTTACTTTTTGATTTGTAAACTTGAAATTGACATTTATTTAAATGAATTTATTGAAATTATTTGATTGATTTGATTGAATTTATTAAAAATGAAATTGAATTTAAATACACAGTTGTTAGGTACCTACTACAATACACAGTGTATTGTTAGAAGGTGTTCAACAATACACACTGTATTGTTGAAAGTGTATTGTTAGTTACCAGGATTATCTGCTTATAACACGTGACATGCACTGCACCAATTATTGAAATGATGTGTTTTTTTACAATCATATAACAATTATATTAATAATACCGTATATATTAATACGGTAATATATAATACGGTAATATCAGGAGTAAGATAATATAGGATATATTATCTTACTCCTGGTTATCTTACTCCTGGTTATCTTAGTCCTGGTTACTCCTGCTTATCCTGGTTACTCCTGGTTATCTTACTCCTGGTTACTCCTCCTATATTATCTTACTCCTGGTAATATTATAATACGGTAATTATATAATACGGTATTATATATATATATATATATATATATATATATATACGTGCTAGTATTCTAATATTACAGCAGATACGTTTCCTGCTAGCTATATGTTTTGGACGAAAACGCTTGAGACGGCGTGCGACGCATGAGCCAGAATCTCTAATTTTGTGTCTGACTAATGATAATCATCGGCTTATATCTTTCATTTCGCAAGGATTGTGGAGAGGAAATAATGACATGTTGAGCTAATGCCAACGTGCGTCGCCAAGGGGATGTCAGACGGATTCCTTTTACGTGACTCTGCGAGACTATATCAGGCCAGTCACCAGTTTCAGGATCGTCGTTATCGGAGTCCTGTGGTAACCAGTGACAGGAAAATAGTTGAAAGATTTGCTCGTTCTTTTAATGGTCTACGTTGTTCTAGCGGAATAACATTAACCGTATTCTTTCGGGATTTACACAAGCACGATAGTCGAAGACATTGTCCTTGTAGATTAGTGGGTCTAGAAGCAGTCTTGTCGGAAATTTATTGCCATATTATGCACGTTTGTAGTACGTTCGGTCCGTCATAGATAGATATAGAATTTGAATCTCCAAATTAGGTTTTTCAATTTGTATCGTGATTATATCGTTAATAATAATAATTAACAATTTTTTAATTAATCTTATTATGTTGATAGAAGCCTCTTGGTTCATCAGTCATAATTTGACGTGGATAGTTACTTTAGGAATATTTTGGTGGAGGACAGCCCCCGCAACGCATGCTGTAGTCCATGATGTAATCTTAGTAACGTGATACGTAGGGGGTATATGTACGTATAATCAGGAGTGTCATAATATAAACATCTATATTATGACACTCCTGGTATTATGATGTGTTTATAGATCATGGGTATAATGGTAGACGATTAATTATTAAATACATAAAAAACATTAGGTAATACAGATAACCATTATTGATATTTGCAGACGGTATAGTCAAAATGAGAACACGCATTTCTCCGCAGGTAAGAGAGTCCGTTAACCCTAGCGACGGCAGATTGCACGCGTCCAAAAGTAAAAAAACTCCACAACGTGTACACGACAAAAAACAACTGCTTGTTAGCGTGGATCGTCTTTCGCAGTTACTGATGTGGACATCGGGGGCGTTCTCAGAGCTCCTTCATACGCAGCAGACGCGCCATGTTCTGCTGTCCGCCTAATTCAGTCGAACAGCTCTCATTGATGACGCAGCAGGTCCGCAGCAGACGATCGTACGTGTGACGTAATCGGACGTCGACCTTGAAACTCTGCGCACTCACGAACTACAACAAATTTGCAATCAAGCGAGAATCTGTGCGCCGTTTCGTATTTGTGGCCGGATATTCTTCAATTCGTGCGTAGGTTGAATTTTATTCAGCGCCAGATTGAACATTATGCAACAAGATTGTGCAACAATTTCCCCGTTGTTACACACGGTTAGCCTGGATATTTAATAACGGGCAGGTGCGTGTATATTAATGGCAGCAGCATCTCTTTTCAAAACACTTCAATTCAATAATTAAAAAGGTGCGTTTATATTAAACGGGCTACCAACAATAACAGCGGTATTTCCTACATTTGCACCACACCGATATGTTATCGGTTAGCGTGTTTCGGAGTCAAAGGAATGGCAAAATATGTCAAACATCAATATTGCAAGGAAACTCAAATTGCTAAGCATCTCTGTGAGGAAACAACTTATAATGTCTAACATTTGTAATGTCACTCAGTAAGTAGCGACCTAGCTGCCATGTAATGTAATATCGAAAAATATATAAATTTAAAACCAAACGTACAAATCAAATTTCAAATTAAAACATAATATAATGCCAACTAGATTGCGTCACACTACAACCAGAAGTTTGTACCACGTTGCGGGGACGAGTAGGCCTACTGGATAC
Organism: Priapulus caudatus; assembly: GCF_000485595.1. Classification (NCBI taxonomy): domain Eukaryota; kingdom Metazoa; phylum Priapulida; class Priapulimorpha; order Priapulimorphida; family Priapulidae; genus Priapulus; species Priapulus caudatus. The sequence goes on along the minus strand of NW_014577640.1, from coordinate 100,682 downwards.
GAATGTCCATCTCAGCCGCATGTAGCATTGATAACAAATGGAGTAAAAGCTGGTACTAATTTAGACAAAGTAGCTGGTGCTGACCAAGAAAGCATATCGCACATGTATTAAGTCGGGGTGCTGTCATCTTGCAAATATGGAATCCTGCACGGGTTCCTCGCCTATACGAAAGTAACATATCGGTGAAATTTATTGCGCACATGCAGAAACTATCATTGTGAATCATGTAGGAATATGAATACCAGTTAGCTAAGACCAGCATGCAAACACTCGCTCACAAATTTCAACTATAGAGTCCACCTACTACACGTATATAGGCAGTATTAACTCCACATCCACACACTCACTACCCGGCGCATTACCACGGCGCGGCAATGTGAACACTAGCGCCACTCAACGAGAATAAGGGAGGATACTACCGAAATTTAGCGCGTATCCTGCTGAAAATGCCTTACATCGTTACAAACTCCACGACAGATGGCGCTTTCGCTCATGGGCTCAATCTAGGGTGTTGTTATCCCCCGAGCGTGGAAGGACGGTCACGTGATACAGTTGACGTATACTTCGAAAACTTAACAGTAGCCAGGGGCGTAGCCAGGATTTTCAAAGTTGTAGGCACGACTATCTGAGCGGAGCGCCACCATCGGTTTGGCCAAAATTTTTGGTTTTACAAACCCCCCAGATGGCCGGAAACGGCCCTTCCCGAGTGTTCATTCTGGTTCCCTGACCTCTTGCTAACTTGAGACACCTAATTCAATATCACTTTTAACCCCAAAAAACACAAACGAGTTAAAATAGTGTTACGAACGAGTTAAAATGTTAAAAAACTGACAAGATCGGATCCTAGTCTTTTTTGGCGGGTAGAGTGTTGAATGAAACGGCACGCGATAAAAATGACAGCCTAGATGACAGAAGAATAGGTCACCTAATTTAGCCATATTCTTGCTACGTTCATTTCAATAGTTTTTCCTGCCTAGACTCTTAAACTCGTCCAGCAAGCTTATGGATTTGAATTATGGGTGTTTAAAAAAAAAAGATAACTTGGCCAAAAAAAGTGTAGGCCCGGGCCTACAGTGCTACATACTGGCTACGCCCCTGGTAGCCACACAGACTAACGGATACAGTGTAGTGTACGGTGTAGTGTATCCGTTAGTCTGTGGTAACCATAACCCTAACTCCAACACTAACCCTAACACTTAATATCTATATATCGGATCTCTATATATAGGGGCGTCATCGACAAAAATTAATCTGTGGTGTGGGGACAGATATCATGATGCAAAACCCTAACCCTAACACTAGTACTGCCACGTTGCGTACTCCACGCCCGGGGGATAGCAACACCCATACTTCCACACTTAACAGTAACCATAACCCTAACTCCAACACTAACCCCAACACTAAATATCTATATATCGGATCTCTATATATAGGGGTTTCATCCACAAAAATTAATCTATGGTGTGGGGACAGATATCATGATGCAAAAACCCTAACCCTAACCCTAACCCTAACCCTCACCCTAACCCTAACCCAAACCTGATCCTAACCCTAATCCTAACACTAGTGCTGCCACGTTGCGGTACTGTCCCTCCACGCCCGGGGAATAGGGTTAGGGGTGAGCAACACCCCTAAATCTACCACTGCCACAAGTAGATTTCGGTTACAATTTGTAACGTTTTTTTACTACAAGTTTTACAGCAGGCACGTTACTCGAATCCTATGTAATAAGATTTGGACTAATAAAAGTTGCAAAGATATTAAAAATCCGACCGTTATTTCATGAAAAATTTGATAAAATAGTGTTATGAAATAGTACGCGGATTGTGCGCCCATTTACCTCTTTCAAATCATACGCTGTTTACGAATCTCCATTCGCTGGATTTCCCCCGAGCTCCGCCCACTTTAAAAATAGTGCTAGCATTGTGGCAGTGGTATCCTGAGTGAGCGAAGGGGCATCCTGAGTTTGACATCGTTAAAGCAAAATCGAACCTTTACTTTTACCATAGACACACTAGAAATATATAGCAGCATACATTGCTTATCCGCTAAGAATAATGTCAATTTAAAGTTTGTAAATCTAGCCGATATACGGCCACAGATTTGAAGCAGTGTCCATGCACTGTCGTTTCTATTTATTTTACCTTAAAATTGTATTTAACTTCACATAGTTTTACATGCGAATAACTGCCTGTGCAGCTTAGCACTTGTGTATTCACACACGCTCGTACTCGCACGCACACGCACGCATACGCACGCGCACGCACACGCACGCAAGGACGCACGCACGCACTCACTCACACACACCCATACACACACAAACACGAACACACGCACGCACACGCACACGCACACGCACACGCACACACACACACACACACACACACACAGCACTCACACACACACACACGACACACACACACACACACACACACCAGCACACAACTACACAACAACACACACACCACACAACACCGGAAAATAATGATGCATAATAGGCACGCATGAACGCCGCACCACAATCTGTTGTTCTTTGTTTGGAGCTTAGGCGTCGCTAAACATAGCACACGACTGCGCACTGCCTCACGTCGCGTGCGCAATATAAAGTAACAAGATCAAAAACCACAACAAACAAACCAAAAAAAACAAAACAGTCGCCCCATCAGAACTTCTGGCTGATTGCGGCGACAGTAAAATCAGCATCGACCCTCCCTCACATTAATCAATCGCCGCTCCCGGCATCTCACTCACGCCACCCACTGAAGACCAACCGGAGAGCCTCGTGCATTCTGTTCTCAAGTCACGCTGACGCGCAGGTATAAAGAGCGGTCGCACGTATGCGGAAGCCGCGATCGACGATAAGCGACGGTCTTCTATAATACCCGCGAAGGAGAGGAAGACACGAGAGAGGAACACACAATAAACAACTATCATCGTCATCGCTTCGATCGCGCTCTACGTTTGTAAGTTTTGAATAAGTTAGTCTACAAGGATCGACACCGTCGCTCACTATACTGATTTCGACCATTTACGAGACAGCAGTAACCTAGTTTCTTTTACCATATCATTACAGATAAATCATAATTAAAACATATATATATATATATATATAATATGGAGAGAGAGAGAAGATAGAGAGAGAAAGATTCGCTGACAGAGGTGGAGAGTAAGATAAATAGAGATAAGGATGTTTGACATAAAAGAGAAGTAGACGAAGAGAGAGAAATAGGAGAAACGAGAAGAAGAGAGATGAGAGGTAGAGATGAAGAGAGCAATAATGATGAGAAAGAGGCAGACAGAAGAGTAAGAGATATACTGAGAAAGACAATGAAAAAGAGAACAAGCATGCGCGGTGAACTATAGAGAAAGTTAAATAGGAAGAAGGAAGGAAATCGCAGGAGGAGAGAGCGGATTAGTTAGCTAAGTAGTGAGAGAGAGATAGAGGAAATGAAAAATAAATAGTGAGGAAAAAAGGCGATGTAACGAGAGAGCGAGCGCGAGAGAGAGAGGACGTAGAGAAGAGAGAAGGAGATTAGGAGAGGAGAGAAGACTAGAGAAGAAGAGTGAGACGAGAGAGAGAAGAGAGGCAGAAGAGAAGACGAGAGAGAGAGTAGAGATGAGGAGAGAGGAGGGGAGATAAGAGTGTGTAGCATACTATATATATATATATATATATATATGTTGGAGACATCGTATATAGAAATATTTCTCCTCGTGGCATTGTAGTTTTGTGTGGTTGTTGACAATAAAATAAAGTAATAGGAAATAAGTAGCAATAGGAATAGGAAAGGCGTAGCCCGTTAAACTCCGCTCGTGATCAAGCATGACAAGGCGTTAAATAGACTACGTCACGAATTTTCCACGGTAAAATTTGTAAAAAAAAAAATTCCCATTTTTTTACATTAAAAGTAAGAACTAACGTTACTAAATATATCCTCAAGCTCTCACCTGATAAAAATGTTTTTACGTTGGTTAAATTTGCAAAAATCGAGACGATTTGGTAATTTCTGTTGTCTAACACTATTACCCCAGTACTGTTCAGATACTGGCGTCTCTCTGTTTTTCACCGGCAAATTAGGGCATATAAAGAAGGCATATAAGCATGAAAAGTAAACAGAAACACTAATTGTATTTTCATACATTTTATTTTGTACAAATAACACACAAATATACTACTTGATGGAGCTAGAAATTCGTAACGTAATCACTTTAAACCAAAGTGTTCATAAATTACAATCGCTCATAAAATAGAGGTATGAGTGTTTGGGTGCAATGTTCCTTAAGTCTAAAACTCTTTTTCATCTCTTATTAGACGTGAACATCATGCATACGGCGACAGTGACGACGGCATTGACGCTGGCACCGGCGTTAGGCAAATGTCAAGCGGTAGCAGTATTTCGCTCATTCCACAGATCAGCTGCGAATGCGCAGATGCTGAAGATGTTAGCCGCGGATGGGGTATGTAAATGAATAGACGTATGATATATAAATACGTATTTGTGTGCGTGTAGGGGGGCGTGCGTGTTTGCGTGCGTGCGCACGCGCGGCGTGTGTGTGTGATCAAGTGCGTGCGTGCGTGCGTGCGTGCGTGCGTGCGTGCGTGGGTGTGCGCGTGCGTGCGTGTTTGCGTGCGTGCATGCGTGCTTGCGTGGATGCGTGCGTGCGTGCGTGCGTGTGTCTCTGAGTGAGTGTGTGTGTATGTGTGGTATGGAGCGACTACATACGTAGCCACGCGGGTTTTGACCCAGCCGGGTTAGAGGTGTGCCGGCTAGCCGGATGTCCAACCCTGTAAGCCCTTGTGATGCCGTCTCGGCAACAAAACCCACCAGTTTTCCGCTCGCAAGCCGCTTTGCGGGTGTGAACTTCGCGGGGTCGATTATGTCACAGCGTAATAATCCGCCACCGCTGCTGCTGCTGCTGTCGACGTGGCTAGCAGCTCCTTCCTGCGATGATAGCACTCTTGTCTAATCCCATTGATAAATCTGTTGGGCGGCGCTCACATGGCAGTTAAAACGAATTCGTTTCCTCGGAGACAAGCGTAGTGGTACCATGAAGCTTGGGACATTTGGCTGTTTGTATCTGCGCGTGCATACCTGAGCGCTTGGCACATAACTTTACGAGCTTCTTTTGATATGGCGAGCATATCATCCATAATATCAGACGAAACGTGTGAACTAACACTTGTTAGACGTCATTCACTTCTAAGTTCATGTTTAACGGCGTATCTACTATTTAGAGTTAAATATGTTAGTTTCAGTTTGGATATACTGGTTCCATACCCCCATAAACCTATATGAACAATAAAACTGCACTCGCGAATTCATTCATAATTTTGTATGGTACATTAATGAATTCAATCTATTTTTTCCCAGACTATCATTCATAAATTTTACTAGTAATATGACCACGCACCCACCAACTGCGCTCGTCCATTGTCGTCATCACAGCGTGCAATAAGTAACGCAGGACGATTATGTATCATATGATAATAGTAGGAGAGGAATTTGCGCTTAAAACCGTAAGATTTAGTTCTCTGGCGTCATGCAACGCGATCAGCGATCATACGATTAATAAATTATCATCGAACTGCAGCGAATCAGTATTAGTCGCTGTGAGCACTGAGTATAGTAAGAAAAACATACAGCGAATTCGCCGCCTGGCATTAAAGGAGAAGATTGCTATTAGGAAAAAGAATGAAGGTTGAGAGGCAGAATACGATTCAATAATAGGCAAACTACTCACTATATTTAGCATCATAATTATAGCAATAACAATCCATGTTGTCCGTTTTGACCATGATTATCATACTTAATGCGTGAATCCAGAGCATGAGCGTAAATGGCTATAGTTATTTGCAACAGTGTCAGCGTGCTCCCTCTAGTTAGAGATGCATTTTCGTCGGGATGGCATTATAATGGTAAAACCATTCCCCATGTTCTCTCTCTCTCTCTCTCTCTCTCTCTCTCTCTCTCTCTCTCTCTCTCT
>NW_014577640.1:88838-93072 GCF_000485595.1 Priapulus caudatus | reverse complement strand
GTTTAAGTGTGTGTGTGTGTGTGTGTGTGTGTGTGTGTGTGTGTGTGTGTGTGTGTGTGTGTGTGTGTGTGTGTGTGTGTGTGTGTGTGTGAGAGCGTACGTACACATGCCCTCGTCTTCTACCCTACGCATTTCGTAGGCGCAGTGATGCCTACGGGCAGTACACGGGTATTGTCACCTTTGCGTATTAGTCAGTCATTTTACCCTCGTCCATTCACCAGCAGTTATCAGTCAACAAAAGCAGGGCAATGTTGTTCCATGGAAGCGCAAATGCGTGCTCGCGTACGTCTTTGTGTTGCAGCGTCTCTACATGTTTGCCGGTAGCAGCACACTGCGCAGCGCTCGTTTGTATATTTATTGCATTTCGGGCTAGCAGCAATCGCAACGTGCTCACTCAGTTTCCCATGTGCGCAGCTCAGCATGGAGCGCGGCTATTTCGCTAAGAATTCCCACACACTCGATGTATAGCTATTGCGCCCTCTGGAGACACGCGGCAACAATGGCCCGCTCGAGTAATTTTCCCTTTCGCTGAATCGACCCCGGGGCGTGCTCGAAATCTAGGCCCCAGTTTAACTGAGTCATCAGCGCGATGGCCCCCCGCTGCCGCTCTGTCGTCGCTGTCACCGACAACAATTACGAATTACGCAGAACAATCGGGGGGCGGGATGGAGGTGTCTCTCGCAAGCGCGCTAGCGGCGTCGCACCTCACGAAAGACGTTGTAAGCAGAGACGGGAGTAACACTTCCACTGATTGTTCTCATTACGTAAGCGAACCCCCCCGCCGGTGGGGGAGATGCAGCTCTTTAATGACCGATTTCCGAGAATAAAAACGCACCATTGACTAGTTGATGCGGGACGAGTCCGTGAGAGCGCCGGTGTAAGTGCATGGCTTGCTGGCGCAACGTTAATGCATGCATTTAAAGTCAGCGAACGCGCCGGGCGCAATCGAGATGTCTACGGGCGCAGTGATGCACGACATCAAAGAAGGCCTCGCAAAGTATACAGGCGCTCGCGTAGCGAGTTCGGAGCTGTCGTCTTTGTTTGCATAGCGGAGGCGCGCATGATGAAGAGTGGAATGTATGAGTGGAAAACACTGAATATGCAAACGAGTCGTCGTTATTAAACAAACCGAGCGTGTTTCGACTGCTTCATTTTATTGATGTAAATCCGTATTCTGCTTGTAATATCTTGATGCCTTCACGCGATTGTCACGGTAGCTAGTTAAGCGGGCGCTAAGCTTCCTGCACGCGTTACTATGGTGCGATGGTGATGAACCGTGAACACGCCAGGAACGTGGTTGATGACCAGACAGGCGCGCCTGTGTAATTTAAATTGACTACGTCATTTATAAAAATGTTTGTTGCAATTTTTACATGAAAAGTAAGTACTAACGGCACTAAATGTATCCTCAAACCCTAACCCTGTTTTTCAACTAGTTAAAAAAAATTAAAAATCTGGGCGATTTGATATATTGATCATGCCATTAAATGCTTGCTATGTGCCATGTATGAGTCACGAGTTTTTGTTCACATCGAACGGAGTAGCAAAATAGGTAGTATAATGCAGCAATTTAACCATTACATAAGAAGCAAACAGAATCACTTACATTTTGTGAAAAAGTGTACATTATTTTTTACTTTTATTATTATATCACCCAGGCTGAACGCAGGTGACTCTGCGGTGTGCAGCATTCGCACATACGCCTCGATGCGCGTGTGCGTGCGAAAGTGTGCGCGTGCGTATGTACCTGGGCGTATGTACTGGGCGCGTACACGCAAGGATGTTTGTGAGCGTGTAGTAGGTTGTATGCGCACACGTAAATCCTTTTCTACGGATATAACTCTCTCGTATTCTAGTATACTTCAGCGTGTGCGCGCGAGAGCAGAAACCAACAACAATCTCGCATTTTTTCGCACGGACATTTCGTCGAGTAGTACCATAGATTGTGTGTCGTATATTCGATCTTAATTATAGCTTCTCTCTTAGGCTCAACAGAGCCGGATAGCCGAATACGGACCGATCTACAAAGAGAACATTGGCCACCAGGACTTCGTCGTAACGAGCAGTCTAGCCGAGTACTCGAAACTGATGAGAAGCGAGGGGAAATATCCACGCAGAATTCAGCTAGAACCGATGGTCCACTTTAGGAAGTCCCGCGGGATGTCGCTAGGCTTAGTCAACTCGTAAGTTGAACTCTCCCGGTGAGAATTCCGGCGCAAACAGTTCGAATCAGACACCTCATCAAATCTCGTAGAATTGGCATGAGCCGGATTACTCGAAGTAGCCTACGGAGCTGATCGGGTGGCTCTACGAAAATCTTTAAACTCACCACCGCTGTTTCCGTCCATACTACGAAGAGCGCATATTAAAACTCTACACAACGCGCACACAACAAGGAAATTTGCGTAGCGAATCCTTTCATGATAATTTCAACGAGAATGTAAAAACATAGGCCCGGACATAATGCCTGAAAATACGATATTACGTCGATCTAGTCCAAGACCGTCTTCGCTGAATACGAGGGGTAGCGTTTATAATGAGGTCTTAAAGAAGATTACTTTTACACGCCGTTACACGCAATGTGTGCAACGATTAGCAATATCATTAACCTAATCGAGTAGTCGGTGTATCCTGTCATCAGATGAAATTATCAATTTATCTCCATATACGCAATCGTACACTCTCAGTGACACAATATAATTATATCAGAAGTAGATAATAGGGCCCTATTATCTACTTCTGATTATATTAAACCTTTCAGAACTTTCATTTATCATTTTGATGCGCGCTGCTTATTAATTTAGTTAATTGAATTGTGTTTTTCGTTTAACACTACGTCACGATAATACATACGAATGTAATCTCCACATCTGTCGCACACGTATTTGCTTTTTCTGTCCCTCCCCCCTCTCGCTCTCTCTCTCTCTCTCTCTCTCTCTCTCTCTCTCTCTCTCTCTCTCTCTCTTTCTCTCTCTCTCTCTCTCTCTCTCTCTCTCTCTCTTTCTCTCTATCCCTATCTCTCTAGTTACCATAACTGACGGACAAATGTCGCACAATTAGCCAAATGCAGATGCTCAATCTCCACTCACAATTTCATACGAAGACGCGATATTTATAGAATTGCAAACGTGGATTACAGGTGGAGCACCTGGGCAGCGATGATAGTACAGTCAGCGAGAGCAAGCCGCAGCAGTGCCCATTCAAAATCAAAAGCTTCAAAGAGATGCCTGGACCAAGGGGACTGCCGCTGATTGGAACTCTGCTAGATTACGTTGGCGTAAAGAAGCAAGGCTTCAGCTTCAGCAAGCTGTTTCTCGTAAGTGCCACCCGCGCCACGATGCGCGTCTCTTATCCGAAGTAGATTGCGCAACACGCGACGGCGCGTCGAATCTCGTTCGATGTAGCCGTCAGAACTCGAGACACGCGCGCATGCGCAGTCCCCGACGCTTACAAGGTCATCTCGGCGTGAGATTTATAATAATCGGTGTGCTATTCGTTTACCGGCGTGATCGGCTGCAATTTTTATTGGTGCAAATGACGCGTGGACGGGGTGACATAAACAATCTGCATGCATCGCGATATTGTGTTGACATTATGGCTTCGCCGCTATCACGCGGTTTTACCCGCGAGCAACCATCGCGGAATAATGGATGACGGGTTGACCCAAGCGGAACTAGAGGGCGATTAAGCCATATATATATATATATATATATATATATATATATATATATATGGAGAGAGAGAGAGATAGAGAGAGAAAGATTCCGTGACAGAGGTGGAGATAAGATAAATAGAGATAAAGGATGTTTGACATAAAAGAGAAGTAGACGAAGGAGAGAGAAATAGAGAAACGAGAAGAAGAGAGATGAGAGGTGAGAGAGGAAGAGAGCAATAATGAGAGAGAAAGAGGCAGACAGAAGAGTAAGAGATATACTGAGAAAGACAATGAAAAAGAGAACAAGCATGCGGGTGAACTATAGAGAAAGTTAAATAGGAAGAAGGAAGGAAATCGAGGAGGAGAGAGCGGATTAGTTAGCTAAGTAGTGAGAGAGAGATAGAGGAAATGAAAAATAAATAGTGAGGAAAAAAGGCGATGTAACGAGAGAGCGAGCGCGAGAGAGAGAGACTAGAGAGAGAGAGAGAGAGATAGAGAGAGAGAGATAGAGAGAGAGAGTGAGAGAGAGAGAGAAGAGAGAGAGAGAGAGAGAGAGAGAGAGAGAGAGGGAGAGAGAGA
>NW_014577640.1:78283-88828 GCF_000485595.1 Priapulus caudatus | reverse complement strand
GAGAGAGAGAGAGAGAGAGAGAGAGAAGAGGAGAGAGAGAGAGGACGAGAAGCGAGAGAGAGAGAGCAGAGATGAGAATCGGAATGGTTTACCATTATAACTGCCATTCCCGACGAAATAATGTTCACTAACTGGAGTGGAGCACGCTTGCACATGCTTACATAATACACTATAAGCCATTTACGCTCAGATCTCTGGATTCACGCCTATAGTATGATAGATCATGGTCAAAACGGACAACATGTGATTGTTCATTGCCTATCAATTATTGATGCTAATATATGTGATGTTAGTTCGCCTATTTACTTGAATCGTATTCTTGCCTCATCACCTTCATCTTTTTCTAATAGGCAATCTCTTCCTTTTCAATAGCCAAAGCGCCGAATTCGCTGTATGTTTTTCCTTACTATTACTCCAGGTGCTCACAGCTCATATAATACTGATTCTTCTGCAGTTCGATGCATATAATATTATCGCTATGTGATCGTCTGATCCCGTTGCATTACGCCAGAGAACTAAAATCTTACGGTCTTAAGCGCAAATTCCTCTCCCTACTGATTCATCATCATGTACATAATTCGTCCTGCGTTACTTATTGCACGCGTGGATGACGCAAATGTGACTAGCGCAAGTTGGTGGTCGTGGTATCATGATACTAGTATAAATTCATGAATGATAGTCTGCGGAAAAATAGATTGAATATTATGCTAACCATACAAAAGTATATGAATTTGAATTCGCGAGTGCAGCTTTTATTGTTTCATATAGGTTTATGGCGGGTATGGAAACCAGTCATTCCAAACTGAAAACATTATTCAACTCTAAGATAGTAGCATACGCCTAGTTTCTAAACATGAACTTAGAAATGTGAATGACGTCTAACAAGTGTGTAGTTCACACGTTTTCGTCTGATATTATGATGATATATGCTCGCATATCAAAGAAGCTCGTAATGATTATGTGCAAGGCTCAGGTATGCAAACGCAGCATACAAACAGGCAAATGTCTCCAGCTTGCATTGGTACCATACGCTTGTCTCGAGGAAACGGAATTCGTTCCTTACTGCCTGTGAGCCGCCGCCAACAATTTATCAATGGTGATCTAGACAATGAGGTGCTATCATCGCAGGAAGAGAGCTGCTATGCCCACGTCGACAGCAGCAGCAGCAGCGTGGTGCGGGATTATATACGCATGCTACATATCGACCCGTGAAGTTTCAACCCGCCAAAGCGGCTTGCTGAGCGGCGAAAACTGAGTGGGGGTTTTTGTTGCCGAGACGGCATCACGAGGGCTTACAGGGTTGGACATCCGGCTAGCGGCACACCTCTAACCGGCTGGCGTCCGAAACCCGCGTGGCTTACGTATGGTAGTCGCTCCATACACACAACACACACACTCACTCAGAGACCACCGCACGCACGCACGCACGATCGCACCCGCAAGCCGACGCATGCACGACACGCAAAACACGCACGGCCGCGCCACACCACGCGACGCACGCACCGCACGCACACGCACGCACGCACTTGATCACACACACACGCCGCGGTAGCCCACGCCCGCAAACACCACGCCCCCTACACGAGCACAACAAATACTTATTTATATATCATACGTCTATCATTTACATACCATCGGCCGGCTAACATCTTCAGCATCTGCGCTTCGCAGTGATCTGATGGAGATGGCGAATACTGCCTACCCGCTTGACATTTGCCTAACGCCGGCTGCCAGGGTCAACTGCCGTCTCCACCATGTCGCCGTATGCATGATGTTCACGTCTAATAATTATGATGAAATAGAGTTTTAGACTTAAGAACATTGCACCCAAACATCATAACCTCATATTTTATAGAGCGATTGTAATTTTATGAACCTTTGCGTTTAAAGTGATACGTTACGCATTTCTAGCACCATATCAAGTAGAATATATTTGTGTAGTTATTTGATACAAAATAAAATATGAAAATACAATTAGTGTTTCTGTTTATTTTCATGCATTATATGCCTTCTTTATGATGCCTAATTTGCCGGTTGAAAACAGGAGAGACGCCCAGTATTACACAGTACGGGTAAATAGTGTTAGACACAGAAATGACCAAATCGTTATCGATTTTATGCAATCTTAACCAACGTAAAAACAATTTTCTATCAGGCTGAGAGCTTCTGAGGATTATATTTAGTAACGGTTAGTTCTTACTTTTAATGTAAAAAAATGGGCGATTTTTTTTTTTACAAACTTTACCGTGTCGGAAATCGTGACGTAGTCTATTTAACGCCTTGTCATGCTATGATCACGAGCGAGATTTAACGGGCTACGCCTCTTTCCTATTCCTATTGCTACTTATATTCCTATTACTTTATTTTATTGTTCAACAAACCACAGCAAAACTACAATGCCACGAGAGAGAATATTTCCTATTACTCGATGTCTCCACACTATATATTTTAATATATATATTATATAATGATCTCACACTCTTTCTCCCCTCTCTCTCTCTCTCTCTCTCTCTCTCTCTCTCTCTCTCTCTCTCTCTCTCGTTCCCTCTCTCTATTTGTCATACACACGCATCCGCACGGACACGCGGGCCGAATTAATACGCCTATATGTTTACCCTCTGCAACAAAAGTCGGCCATGCTCGTTAGGCTCTATGCTTAGGTTAGGTATACTATATCAAACGGGTTCACCCGCTGTCCATGCAGGCAAGGAGAAGAATGGCATAGATTCCGCAGCCTACTAAGCAAGAAGATGCTGCGCCCTAAAGAAATAGAGCAATACAATCCGCAGATCAACACGGTATCGAAGGACCTGGTCGAGAGGCTGGGCGTTGTCAAAGCAGACAACAGCCACATACAGGGCGTCGAGTTGGAGATCTTCAAATGGGCTTTAGAGTGTAAGTAAAAATGCATACACCTGCATAACGTTGTCTCGCTCACCATGTTCCGATGATGTAATCGCTCCCCTTGTGTCATTAAACTTTCTCCTTCTCTTTCTCTCTCCCCCTCTCTCTTTGTAACGCCCCTCCTTTCTCTCTTTCTTCCTCGCTGTTTCTGTGTCCTAACGCGCGCGCTCGGTCTCTTCTTTCATCGCGCTCTCTCTCACCCCTCTCTCTCTCTCTCTTCCTCTTTCCATCGCCCTTTCTCTCTCTCTCTCTCTCTCTCTCTCTCTCTCTCTCTTTCTCTCTCTATCTCTCCCACTCACTCTTACCCTCTCCCCCTCTCTCTCGTTCTCTTTGGCAATCACTCGTCCTGACGCAGTCGCGCAACTAACATCTAGTTTAGATAACACAGATTAGCCGATCTGGTCAGTCAGATTTATTTCGACTGGGTGACATTATCGCATCCAACGTTTCCTTTTCATTATTACATATCTATGTCGCGCATCCGTCTCGCTCGACCCCCTGTCGCGGCTGCAGGACTACAGGGGGCGCTCCCACGCCATCACCACGCTCTCTAAGACTGTCGCCTCCCGCTTGTCTTCGCAGCGGTCGGGACGATTCTGTTCGAAGAGCGCATCGGGTGCTTCGACGAGGTGCCGTCTACCGAGGCGCGGGAGTTCATCGGGCACGTGCTGGGCTATTTCCGCACCATGCAGTCGCTGCTGTTCGGGCCCCCACTCTACAAGATTCGCCCCACGAAGGAATGGCTCACCCACTGCGAGCACGGAGACAAGGTCTTTGAACTGGGCAAAGCGTTCGTTCAGAAGGTAGGGTGCATATCGATAGACACACGCACGCACGCACGAACGAACGAACGCACACGCACACGCACACGCACGCACGCGCGCACGCACGCACCCCCCCCCCACACACACACACAGCATTCATGCGTGGTGTGTCCGTGCCTGCGTGCGTTTTTACTCGGGTGCGAGTGGAAAAAGTATTGATAAGTGAAAAAAGCAATTATTACTCGGTGGAAACTATATATACAAAATACATACACTAATACAATAAAGTAAACACAATTGTCCGTCGAGATGTTGACCGCTGCTATGTAACCTATTTTTGTTACAGGTGAGCAAATAACTCGATACGGCGTTAGCAATGTGCGCAACGCGCACGTTGCTTGCTACCTATAGTCACTCGGTTTTTCTAAATGGTTTTTCGTGAGCGGGAAATAAATTGATTCTAAACAAAGCCTAAAAAAGCCGCTGTCAAACCAGGCAGACGCGCGCACACGCGCGCGCGCGCGTATATGTACTAGGCGAAAGCAGATATCGACAAAACGTCTGCGTGTAACGCCGTCCAGACAAGTGACTAGTACGTAAACAGAGGAACGCATAACGCACACACGTATAAAAATCATTCATTGCAGAGGGTAGATGCTCTGAGCCGCTCGAGCGAGGCGCAGACGACGAGCAAGCAGTCTTCCCTGCTCACGCACATGCTGGCGGCATCGGAATTATCCAGAGATGAGGTGGTGCACACACTGGTCGACTTGATGCAAGGCGCTATAGAAACGGTACGAACACACTATAGACACGCCCACGCACATGCGCAGGGGAAGGCTCGTCATGAGGGGGGTTTCTGGCACGCTACACTGGTATACTCGCTTATAATGTCGCGCGACATTTTTAGGTATCTTACGCGCGCATGCGCTACCGTGAGTGCATCGAGTGTAGGTGGTGATTTTTTATTGGTAATTCCACAGTGAGATCACACGGAGATTATAGTTGTGACGCGAATGCCTTATCTAAAGCGATCAAAAAGTATTATATACTGATAATACGCTACTAAGTTTCCCAGTAGTAACTTAATAGAGTCATTTTGCGATATCATTATTGAATTTTGTTGGAACGAACCGGGAAGACGTCGCTTGACGTATAAAAAAACCTCCTCTTACACTATCGAGGACGATGTGATGATAAGTTCATTGTCCAATCAACGTTAAAGTGTAACAACGGCGGTTCGGTCACAGCAAACTACTTTGTAGACGTCGGAATTTAATTCTGATATAATCAAATAACGCGCGGAGGATATAAAAAGCGGTCAGTAGCTCTGTAACGAATCTGTAGAAGTTGGGCAGCGATTTGATCATGAGCTAAGTGTCATGCCTGGGCTAGGAATAAAAGCAAAGCTTGTCACGACATGCCATTCCACAATAAGCCAATAAATTTATTAAATTATATATAAATACACACACACACACACACACACACACACACACACACACACACACACACACACACACACACACACACACACACACACACACACACACACACACACACACACACACACACACACACACACACACACACACACACACGCACACACATATATATATATATATGTATATATTGCCGCTGGGAAATGCTTATATCAATTTGTCAACGGTTTTCATGTTATTCAGAACCTCCGAGTTTCAGGTAGCGTTATTTTGTTTTTGGTACTGGCTACGGCATGATTGTAACTAATGTTTTACAATTGATACTTTAGTCGGTGTGCTGATTGCCTACAAAGAGGCTTCCGTCTGTTCGGCTGAGAAAAAATGTGAAAAATATTATTAAAAGTTATACTGCTAAATTTTTGAGCGAGAAAAACGCACTGCCTATGGGTTACATAATTCGCAGATGCCGTTTTGTCCGTATATGCATTGTAATTCCCAGAAGCCGCGTATTTACATATGAATACGCTGCTTGTTAATTGCAGACGTCCAACACGGTACTATGGACACTGTATCAGCTGGCCACTCACCCGACTGCTCAGGAAAAGCTATACAACGAAGTGATGAACGTAGTGGGAGAACACGGTGACGTCACTACGGACGCACTCGCTAAAAATGCCGTACGTCAAAGCCTGTCTGAGGAAACATTCAGGTACGTAACCTAATACTAATGATTTCGTACTTGAATAGCGGTTAGATGGACGCGCACGCATATTGCACCTGCAGCGGAACGAACGTTTACATGAACGCAGATGGACGTTTTACAAGCTGAATTGATGGATAGATGAATGCATGGAAGAATAGACGAACAAAAGAATGTATGGATAGATGGACTGGCAGACGGATAGATGAATGAACGAACAAACAGACAGACAGACAGACAGACAGTCAAACAGACACACACACACACACACACACACACACACACACACACACACACACACACAGACACACACAGACACACACACACACACACACACACACACACACACACACACACACACACACACACACACACACACACGCACACAGAGAGAGACAGAGACAGACAGACAGATAGACAGACAGACAGACAGACGGACGGAGAAAAAAAACAGATAGTCCCGGCTGGGTTTACAACGGACACAACGAATTTCACGTCAACCTTCGCAGCTGAAGTTGTGTAATCATACGCTCTTGTTCGTGTAGGAAATTCCCCGTTACGTTCGCGACGAGTCGCATTATCCCGAGAGACATCGAAATGGGTGGCTACACGATTCCCAAGGGCGTAAGTATGGCTTACATGCTTACGGCGTTAGTCTGCTTGTTTGAGCTCGACGTGCGTTTACATCAATGACGCTGGTAACACACCAACGATTCATCATGATGACAAATCTCTCTTTGCGAAAAACTTTCAAA
Source organism: Priapulus caudatus (assembly GCF_000485595.1). Taxonomy (NCBI): domain Eukaryota; kingdom Metazoa; phylum Priapulida; class Priapulimorpha; order Priapulimorphida; family Priapulidae; genus Priapulus; species Priapulus caudatus. The sequence continues at coordinate 82,263 of NW_014577640.1, read as the reverse complement.
CATTTACATATAAGACCGCCTCATGTGCCCAGATTGATAATTCAAATTCATGTTCAGTATATTTTGGTGGTAAAACAAAGCCGTGTCGGGGCCCTGTGATTCCTATGATATATTATTTTCTCTCGTGTTTATGATTTCTCACCGTATTTTTATTAACCCGTTACCCCTCTGCCGTGCAGTCTCATGTTCAGGCCAGCCTCTACTCAATGGGCCGTGACCCTAAACTGTTCAATGACCCGGAAACGTACAACCCAGACCGATGGCTTGGTATGCACAACGATGAAGTCAGCAAGCTACCCAGCCTCGCATTTGGCCATGGAGCGCGCATGTGCATCGGTAAGCCAGACGCTATATTAAACTGAGACGCTTGTCGTAAAACGTAGACGAGTCCGCGAGTGTTAAATGCAGTACATCGTACAATGTGATTATACTCGTAATAGCCGCAGACGCTGCTTCACAAGGAGAAGTTGCGGTAACGATAGATGAACAGCAGCCGTTGCTACAATCTCCCGCGGGCTTATCACACAGAAACACGTAGCTTACTATAGACAATTAGATTTGCTAGTACTACTTGTACTATTAACAATTTCATTAGTTACTTAGCTATTAGTTAATTAATTTATTACTTTCAAGTACTCTTTGCGCTTCTTGGCGATGTTTTTTTTACCTACTTTACTATCGCTTTCCTTTCTCCCTTTTTATCTCTTTCCCCATATTTCATATAATTATTGTTCTTGTTTTCCGTTCGTTTCCAACTTTCGTCCTCTCTCCTTTTTGCGTTCTTTTTATTCCGTCCCTTCTCAGTCAATGATGTGTGAAATCATCTTATGCGGTTGTTTAGCAGCACTGATCAGAGTTAGGTTGGATGATCATTTCATAATATTTCCGTTTTCACTTTTTAGGGCGTCGTATTGCCGAACAAGAAATCTACACGGGCATCAGTCAGGTACTTATCTCCGTCATTATCCCCCGTCAAAAATCACATTTAAAAAAAAGTTTACATCCAAAATATTAATTGACGAAAATCACTTAGCGACTGACAAACTTGTGCTATAACAGAAGCTAATTAACTTTAATGTTCGGACGAAAAATTATTAGAAAGCTAAACCAAATTAGCTAAAATGATATCGAGTCATCCGAGCTGGTTGTACAGGCGTTAATTCATTTAATCATCGCCCTGTTCCAGATCGTGCGCAAGTACAAGCTAGAGTATGATGGGCCAGAGGTGAAACCGACCCTACAGTTGGTGATGACACCAGACAAACCGATTGTGATGAAGTTCGTGCCGCGACGCTGACCACGTGGCGCCATCTCGCGACAACCAGACGCATCTCGCGCCGATACGCGTGCGTGTGTGTATAATATAGCATCATCGTTCATCATCTCAGACAATCGTCCATTTCGAATGCGCTGGGGTTCTCGGGTGCATGTGTGCATGCTTTCTTTCCGTGCGATATAGCTGACCTGCAACCCGACGATGGAAGCTGGGAGTTAGGGGGAGTATTGTAGGCTGAAGTACGTCATGCTGGCGTGACCTCACTGCCGAGATCGACGCATCATTAATGACGTCATAGCAACACAATCGTGACGCGCTATCGCGGCGTGCTTTTGTCACGAGGGCGAATGCTCATGGCATATAGACAGCTGAGCCATGCCGCCAGGGCAGAGAGAGAGAGAGAGACAGAGCGAAAGAGACAGAGCGAGAGAGAGAGAGAGAGAGAGAGAGAGAGAGAGAGAGAGAGAGAAAGAGCGAGAGAGACAGAGGGGAGGGGGGAGAGCGAGAGAGCGAAAGAGACAGAGGGAGAGAGAGAGAGAGACAGAGTGAGAGAGACAAAGCGAGAGACAGAGGGAGAGAGAAAGAGAGAGAAAATGATGAGACAGGGATAACGAAAAAGACCGCGACAGAAGGTGACAGAAGGCGAAAGTAAGAAGGGAAAGGAGCGAGAAGAGAGAAAACGAAAGGGAGCCAGATGGGTGGGGTGAACAAGAGCACAGGAGAGAGTGCGTGGTCAAAGTTATTATTCTGCTATGGGTGAGGTACTCCGGGGCACCGGGGGGAATCAAGCACTGATCAACACTTGTTAGGATATCACGCGCTGCTTGTATTCTCTCATCGATATAGTCGTTGCGAATTGATTTAGTGTCTGTTTCTAACGTAATCAGTCAGTTATTGCTTTTAGATGAATGTTGTTTGGAGTCTAAGCGATAGTTAGCACAGCTTTCACTCCATTTTTTGTAACCTCAACGCGTTAGATTTTCGTTTCCGTACGCATGTGGCTTGTTCTGGGCGCTACGCGGCGCTCCGATATTAAACACTCGCACCCGAATCTAAGACCTGAAATCTAGCCGCGGCTTTCAAAAACAAATAGCGACCATGCATCAGACCATCGTTATCCTAACCGAATAACATAATCTGAATCAAAATTGAACCTATCCATATAGAAGTAAGCAATAACATTGCAAAAAGACTAGCACTATTTAGATGAACTCGCGATTAGACTTCATCATTGTTTGATTACACTTATTTCAAAGCCGGTGCAAATATGATAAGCATTAAAATGCACTGAATATCTACCGTACGCGTGTTTCTAAGCGTACGGAGCGACGACGGCATTTTACACATCTAGCAGTATGCATGTTCATCTAAGAACGTGAACCTTGTCGGCTGTAGAATGGTCGTTATTTATCGTAACGAATACGCACCGTAGTGTTCTTCCGGTGGCACGTCAGGCAGTAGATACCAAATGTTATATGCCACGTACCATGCCCAAGCATAATCATATACATATATAAAGGTCACAGTGAGAAGTAAGTTTTACCATTCGTTAATTTTTACATGTGAAAGGTTCACTCGTCTGTGGTGCGGAGCCATACTCGATATTCGATGTTCGATATCAACTCCATACGTTTCATTAAAATATATAGCAAAAATCACGAACACATAAATATAATAATAAAATCAATATTTAGATTGTTTATATCGCACGATCTGTTACGTTTTGCATGTACTTGAATAAATGTTGATTTCTTATTTCTAATCAAGAGGCATGTTCGATAATCTGATTATCAAAATCAATCGTAGTTTGCATGCTAATGCTCGAACCCGCCTGAAATAGCGGTCAGGTATTATCCAAGCATGCAGATTCCGCGCCATCTATCGGCGCTTTTTAGTTTCTGCAGAATAGCTCGGAGATCAGATTTTGCTTGTTAATTTATTGCACGACATTAGTGGCTCGACAATTACAATAATTATTCTTCGCATAGATGTTGATCAGCTATCGAACACAACGACTATAATGTAAGCCACGAGTTAATACTGTTGAGGTGTGCTCACCTTCACGTGGGTGATGACTACCACGAGACTGTGGAAGTTCTGGTTCTTTAAGTGTGAGGTTAAAGGGCCGTCATCGGGCTAACTTGTCTTTGTAGTCTCTCGGCGAATCGTGTATGAAAGCGCGTAGCTCAGTATGGGGTGTGCGTTAAAGCTTATAGGCACCAGAGACTCCGTACGTAATATAACGACGCTGTAGTTTTGACTTGTATTAACCTATCTACTGATACATTTATCAATCCATAAGCCATCCAAGCACTCATCTACATACATACTCAGCCACCCCACCATACATGAATATATTCATCCGTCTACGCATCCATTCGTGCATACTCCCATCCAATTATTCACCCATCCAGCCACACAACCCCAAACACCCCCAGCCCCGCGCAAACCCTCCCACCCATCTATCCATCCATCTATCCAACCAGGCAGCCATCCACCTATCCATCCATCCATCCTTCCACCCACTCCCATCTATCCATCCATCCATCCATCCATCCATCCATCCATCCATCCATCCATCCATCCATCCATCCATCCATCCATCCTTCCTTCCTTTCTTCCTTCCATCCATCCATCCATCCATCCATCCATCCATCCATCCATCCATCCATCCATCCATCCATCCATCCATCCATCCATCCAT
>NW_014577640.1:67953-72827 GCF_000485595.1 Priapulus caudatus | reverse complement strand
AAGAGAGAAAGAGAGAGGGAGAGAGAGCGAGTGTGTGTGAGAGAGAGACAGAGAGAAAGAGAGAGAGAGAGAGAGAGAGAGAGAGAGAGAGACAGAGAGAGAGAGAGAGAGAGATGGTGAGAGAGAGAAAGAGTGAGAGAGGCAGTTTGTTGACAAATGTGTCTGCCAAATCTAATGGTCGATAAGCGGCTTAGACACATGCACCTGTGACAGTGTCGTGTGTGGGCGTGTACACACGCCCGCCCAGAGAAGTCTATCTGTGTCTCTCACTCTCTTCTTACAATTGCTAATCTATACTATAGCGAACGAAGCCACCTGTTCATACTTAATTCTGTTCACAACTCCGATCGACGGCGAATGATACACAAGGTGCGCTGTAGAAGAAGTTCGTAGTTATGCATTTAGCATGCACACTGCACATTTGCAGATTTCATACAAATATACACGTACACAATTTCCCCATTTCAATGTTTTAATTGCTTGTACAATGTATTAAGAGGTCCGGGTTAGGTGCGGACCACGCGTGCCACATGCAGGCAGCAATTAATTCAGCAAGTGGTAGTAGCTTTCTGAAATTCTGACACGCTTTATGTGAGCCTGGTCAACCTCGATTCAGTTGGTTAAGCTAGTCCTGGCTAGCGTGCAGTAATCTCGCGATCGAACGACGGGCCTGGTGTAGACGAAGTTGATATAGTGTCAAATTTACGTCCACATCTTATGCGTTTTCGTTCTCACTTCTTTGTATTTCCTCGCCTCTCTTATTCTCAACATTCTTCCCGGACTTGCATTACGGTAAAGCGACAAGTTCTTGCATTATTTCGGTACCCGCATGAAATGCAAATCGACCATTATAAGTCCTGCTCTGCTAGAACAGTAATTTCAGAAATGGGTTTTTATCTTTTTTTTATCGACACGCGGTCGTTCAGTAGAGAAATCTTCCCTGGTGTCCTGCTAATAGACATATACTTCAACTGAACTATTAGAAACTATTTTCACGTAAATCTCATTAATAAAGGAAGGGGCAATCTGTAGCGAAACTAGCTTATATAAACGTACAATTATCATTGCACTCGACTAAAACCCGTAATGCAATAAACCATCGAAAGTTTATTTTATATGACTGATTATTTTATATGCCCCTTCACGTCCTGTCCGGGGTTACGCAGTGCACAATAATGATATATTCGTACATGATTGATGGATCAATTCAAAATCTCGCTTGGCATAACGAAAAGTAAGCGGAAAAGTAAATAGAAAAGAAAGTAAACGCTCGGCTATACATAATCCCTTTCGCGAACACGCCCGCATACCCAATTTCGCCCTACTTACTTTATAACTCTTTCACACTAACTATGGTCTGGCCATATAGCGAGTGGAGAAAATCGACTACGTACGCGTATAGTCTCACTCCACTTACTTATAGTACTTACATACCGACCATGATCTGGTCATATATAGCTAATCGATGAGTTGACGCACGCACGCACGCACGCACGCACGCACGCACGCACGCACGCACGCACGCACGCACACTATCGATCGATCTATGGATTTTATGTATTAAAATGTATCTTCCTACGGCGATCATAACAGTGTGGTCTATTAATATGCACCGTCGTTCTTCAGGTCTTGTTATATAGAAAACGAAAAAATTGAAAATATGTAACCTTCAAGTGAAAGACAACGAATATAATTTTATACGAGGGAATTATAACACAAAAAAAGAAAAAAAATATCGCAATTCGCTAAAAATGTACAAAAAGTAGTAAAATGACAGAACTATATATCGTGAGACGCTTGAGGAACTACGACCTTTGTTTTTAATAAACATTGCAACAGTCGAAGTTGTTTTATAGAATTCTTTATATAAATAATATAAATTTTCACACCGCAACTTCCAAGCATTAAAATCATCGAGTGATTCACTGAATGAGTCGCTCTCTATTGCTTTTCAAAAAATATATAATGTACTCACGTACTTGTGCGCGCGTGTTAATGTGTGTTCGCGCGTGCGCGCGCGCGTGTGTGCATGTATGCGTGCGTGAGTGCGTGTATGCGTAATTGTATGTGGTGTGTGTGCGCGCGCGAATCTGTGTGAATGTGTGAGTGCGTGTGTTGTGTGTGTACGCGCGTGTGTTCACAGAACAGATATAATCGCGCGTGTATACGTGTGCGTGTATATATATATATATGCGTGCGCTGTCTACCGTTATTAGAGGTGAGCTAGTTTTCTTGATATCTGTGACTCGGACATGGCTTAGATTCACTAAGTAGGACTTTCTTAATACGATCAGCACTAGATCGTGCGGCAGCGTCATCATCACCGTCGCTGTCCTCATCTGTGCTGCTTAACACCACCGGGTGAGAATTGCACGTAGGCAGACACAGGTATTCTAAGAGCGGTAGCCGGTATTTGCCACAGAAGTCAACGAAATTCACCTGTTTGATGTGTGAGTCGAAGTAGACACCTGCAAATGTTGGACACATGTACGTCTATAAATCTAACGAAGGTGTGCAACAGCATATCTGTAAGCACACATTGCTGTACTTACTTATATAAATTGCAATACGATATGTATTTACAATAATAATTAACACGGCGAAAGATGTTATATTCCTAGACGGAGTGGTTTTATAATGTAGTGTTAAGATTTCCCAGTAACGACAGTAATCGTACAAATCTCAATTTACGATGACGAATTTGTCTACAGATAAGCATATATATGATATATGGCAGTTCACCTTTGCATTTTGGATTCACGCATCTCTTTGCGGTGGAGAGATAAGCGACGAGTGTTTGCGGTAGATCCTTCCTGCTGTATTGAATGTTTTTTATTTTGATACGTCTAGCGGCCAGCTCGAGTAGAGTGGGTGGCTCATAGACCATATCCTGAACAAACTTCACGACCAGTGGATTGTTTCTGGAGGCAAAAAAATACACGTAGTGATCAGATTATCTGCGAGGGTGTGTCAGAATAAGGTGTACTTTCCTCGATCTATAATTAGTGGAGTAATGAGGATGCAATTAAGCTAATATAAGCGTATAGACTCGCCATCATCATCGTCATCGTTTCTTCGTTTTTGCTTAGTCATTACCACCGTCACCATCCTAGATGTTGTTGTCGTCATAACTGTCATCCTCATTATCATCGTCACCAACGTATCCGTAATCTTTTTTTTACCATTGTATATGTCACCATAATGTTGGCTCTCCTTCCACGTACTGTCATTTGTCATATACCGCGCATCTGTTGATTTTAATTGTTGTACAGGCGTTATTAAATTATATCTAAATGAACATGCAAACGACACAATGACAACAAAGCGCATCCGGCGTGTCGTTTCTAATAAACCTAGCGCACGTGCGGATATGTCACCTTAGAGACAAATCGAGAAGGTTGAGTTTTGTAAGCTCCGGCGGCAAGGTCGTTAGACGGTTGTCATGGAGACTAAGGGACTGTAGTTGACTGAGATGGCAGACGGTGCTTGGAAGACTGTGCAGCTGGTTGTCGCACAAGATGAGAGCAGTCAGGCAACTTAGGTAGCCAACAGTGGCAGGTATCTCGCTCAGATAATTGCCACCCAGATATAGCACCTCCAGACTGAAAATACGACAACAGCAGGCCTACTAATAAAAACGTTACTTATAGTTATTATGTAATATGTGTTCACAGTGAAACGCTAATACACATGATTGGAAGTTGTTAAATCGATGAAGATTAATCATTCTATAGCTAGCTGGTGATTTAATTACTATCATCATTATCAATATGTCGTATTATTAAGCAAAGCCTTATAGCTGGTAAAGTTGCTACAAGAGAAAAAGCCAAAATACCCACATAAAAAAGCTAATGAGGTTGAGAAGTAAATCTCTATAAGTTTGTCACAAATACCCCATTACTTTTATTAAGCCATTTATTTTCTGCGTAAAATTGCGTTGCCTCTGTTGAGGACTAATCATATCCTAAAACTTTACATCGAGGGCGTCTCTAAATGGGCAACGCTAGAGACTGCACCAGAAAGACTATGCCGAACTACGATATAGAGTTTTTATACGTAAAGACATTTGTAACAGAACGTTAACAGATAAGCTATAAGAGACAAGTAGATATTCTAGTAATTCATAACTAAACACGTTTTCCGTTACGACGACGACACGTTTCACGTTTCACGTTTTACGTTTTACGTTTTACGTTTTACGTTTTTTTACGTTTCACGACACGTTTCCCGTTACGACGACATTGTGGGTAGCAAACAATTGTCATTGTCACATTGTCATTGTCATTCACCACCTCCATCGTCACACGGTGGGTGTTGACGCATAAATCAAGAGTACATAATGGGAGATCCCATTATGGCATGGGGCCATTATGGCATTATGGCAATGGGAGATCCCATTATCCCATAAATGGATCTCCCATTATGTAATCTTGATTTATATACATCACTGCCCATGCTTGCGCTCGACTGCACCTCCCGAATTCTATCTGAACTACATATAGCACATCAAAATTGCCTTATGCACTAGCAGTCACGAAAATCTTCAAAATCGAGTTCCATCTCTCATTTGAAGATTGTTCACTCGTTGAAAGATGGAGAACCGTCGTACTCTTATTACGTTATATTGTACATGCAGATAATACCGTCGTTAGCTCTAGAACCAATGCATATAGGTAAATTTGCGGCCTGCTATATATTTGAATTGACGATTTTGTTTACGTGGCTGGAGGCAAAGTTTTTCACCGGCGGACAGACGGCTATCGCGTCACGCGACGAAATTATTATCCTCCCGTGAGTCCGCACGTATAGTAGTGCAGCGGGGGATATTGTTTTCGTGCTCGTTTGTATGTATGTGTGTGTGTGTGTGTGTGTGT
>NW_014577640.1:59917-61200 GCF_000485595.1 Priapulus caudatus | reverse complement strand
CACAGTACACGCGCACACACACAGCGCGATACACGCGCGCGCACAGTACACGCGTACACACACAGTGCGATACACGCGCACGCACAGTACACGCGTAGGCACACGGACCGTTTTCCAAAACACAGCTGCTGTGTACACTTACTGCTGTGTTACACGTCCCACTGCGCTAGTCGTCTACGAGTCAGCACAGTGCCGCTGGTGCGTGAACGTACGTCAGACCTTCCTTTATATTACACTTGCCTTTCGCTACACAGCGCAGCTATTTATAAAAGTCTAGGAACCACTGCTCCTGCTGGTTGGAGCGGGATGCCTTAGCTTCTAGCTTTTTATGCAAGGCTGTGTGTGCTCCCCATGCAGGATACAGGTCTTGCAAAACATGTTGACAAGAGTCTTTCTAGGAAGTAGGTAAATTAGTATTAGTATTATACGCGATGGGGGGAGAGTGTCGTATCAAATATCAGCAGTAGCAGAACATGGTAGCCGGTGTTATATACGTGCACTTATGTGACGAAATATCCCAGTGCGATAACAAAATCACATGCGTTTTACGAATTCTGCGCAGATGAATTATTGTATATTTTTATTATATATAGTTCAGAGAGTGAATCGGAAGAACCGTCTTTTCAGTCGCTACACCAGTGAAGAGAATTTATGAAGCGGCCCTAATGGATGTATCGTGAGATGACATTAAAAAAGCCACGCACCGATCGTTTAAAAATCATTGGTTCTTTCCCGTGAAAACCTTCCAAAGATATCTTGCTGTGCCGGTAAATGACTCCACCACTTTTAACTGTTCTGCAATTAAGGGCAGATAGTTGTTTGTCCCGAGCACACTATAACACTCTATAACACTATAACACTCGGTTTGTTGTCCGCAAGACACATTCTGCCATAATCATATGTGACTAATGTAACGATTACGTTATCCAACGGGAGCTTTCGAAACCGCGCGAATGTGACTTCTGTAACGGATTGGCACGCGTCAGATCAATCGATATACGGCGGGAAAATTGCCGATTGCTAGTGCAGATAAAAAAAGAGGCTTTAATGTGTAGACAGATCAGGAGGGATTATGAATCGGTCGAATTGTGGGACACAAACGACTAAGAGCCTACGTACGGGGCGCCATGCAGGACAGGCATTTTTGTACCTATAAACTTGACAAAAATGAGTTTTGTGAACACAAAACTCAATTCTGTCAATCCTGTCCCACAAAACTCAATTTTGTGAACACAAACCTTAATTCTGTCAATCCTGTCCCACAAAACTCAATTTTGTGAACA
>NW_014577640.1:52773-58684 GCF_000485595.1 Priapulus caudatus | reverse complement strand
AGGCAGCCATTAATTCAGCAATTGGTAGTAGCTTTCTGACACGCCTTTATGCCTGGAGCCGCGTCAACCTCGATTCAGTTGGTTAAGCTAGTCCTGCGCTTAGCGTGCAGTATAATCTCGCGCCGACTCGAACGACGCGGCCTGCGTAGTAGACGAAGTTGATATAGTGCTCAAATTTATCGTCCACATCTTATGCGTTATTCGCTTCTCACTTCGTTGCTGGCTTTCCTCGCCTCTCTTATTCTCACATTCTTCCCGGACTCTGCATATTACGGTATGCCGACAAGTTCTTGCATTATTTCGGTACCCGCCATGAAATGCAAATCGGACCATATATAAGTCCTGCCCTCTGCTAAGAACAGTTATTTCAGAACGCGATTTTTATCTTTTTTTTATCGACACGCGGTCGTTCAGCAAATCTTCCCGTGGGTCCTTGCTAATAGACATATACTTCAATGACTATTAAGAAACTATCTTTCACGTAAATCTCTATTATATAAAGGAAGGGGCAATCTGTAGCCGAAACTAGCTTATATAAAACGCTACAATTATCATGTGCATCGACTAAAACCCGTATGCAATAAACCATCGAAGAGTTTATTTTATATGACTGATTATTTATATATGCCCCTTCACAGTCCTGTCCGGGGGTACGCCAGTGCACAATAATGATATATACTACATGCACTTGAATGATCAATTCAAAATGCCTCGCTTGGGCATAAGCGAACAAGTACCGGAAAAGGTAAATAGAAAAGAAAGTAAACGCCTCGGCTATACATTAATCCCTTTCGCGAACACGCCCGCCATACCCAGTTCGCCCTACTTACTTGTAAACTCTTTCACACTAACTATGGTCTGGCAATATAGCGATAGGGGATGAGAAAACTCGACTACGATACAGCGGTATAGGAGTCTCACCTCCACTACTTATATACTACATACCGACCATGATTGGTCATAGTATATAGTAATCGAAAGTGGACCGCACGCACGCACGCCACGGCACGACACTTGCACAACACACACACACCACGCCGCACGCAACGCACGCACGCGACGCACGCACGCAACCACGCCACACCAACTTTATTATAATATATATATATATAGATATATATATTATATATTATATATATATATGCTATAATATATCAGGCAGCGTGATAATGACAAATATTTCGTCATTATACGCTCCTGATATATATATATAATTATATACCCACCTAGTCATATTTCCTATCTCGACTGGCAGCTCCCGGATCTGATTGTTGCCGAGGAAGAGCCGCGTCAGATTCGCCATCTCCGTCACCTGCGGCGGCAGATCCTGGAAGCAGTTTCCGCCGAGGTTGAGCGTCTTTAGCGACGCCATGCGGCCGAAGTCCTTCGGCAGCGAGGTCGTCTCGAGCAGGTTGTTCTTCGCGAGGAGCACCTCTAGCCGCTCGAGCCGCAGCAGCTCGTCACCGATGTGCGTCAGCCGATTGTCGCTGACGTCGAGCACGCTGAGATTCGCGAACGCGTCGACGACGCACGTCGGCAGCGTCTGTATGCTGTTGTGGTCGGCCTGCAGTCGCGTGACGCGACGACGCGCCGCTGCTGTGTCGTCGGCCGGCAGCGGCGGATCGCAGTGCCGCAGCATCGTGCCGACGTCGGGCAGCTCCGACAGGAAGGAGCGGGATAGGTCGACGGTCGCCGTCATCGTCGGCAGCTCGTCGTCGGCTGCTGCCATGTTCGGGTATGTGCCGTCGTCGCCGGCGGACGACGTTCAACCCTCGCACAATATATTGATATTATATAATATATATTTATTTATTTAACACACACACATATCTATATATACATATACGTATATATGTGTGTATATTATATGTAATCGGCGTGTGGCAAGCAGTTTGCATCGGTCGCTCCCTCGTGGCTGCGGGAACAGCTGTGAAGAAACGAGAAACACGTTGGATCAACGTTGTTTTATGTGTCTGGAGCAGATCGCTGCGATGCTGCACTTACATATGACTCCAGTGGGAATGTTTACCCTGAGAACGTGTGCAATATATGGATAGGATAGTGCTGAGTCACGGTGACGGCGTGCCGAGACGAGAGACTGTACGTACGTGCAGCGTTACTGTTATGTGACCCCAATAGACGGGTGAGCAGCAGACTCTCGTCCTAGTGTCACTGTCACACACACGCGCGCGTGACAACAGTGACAACAGTAATTGTTATAGACATCGCGCAATGCCATCGCAGTGCTAACTATACGCTATGCTATGCAACGCTATGCGTCGTAATCTTTACTCCGCGCTGCATCACTGCACAGTCATTATAGTGCGCTGGTGTGATCTTACAACCGGGAGACCTTGTCTGCGACACTCAGTGTACACTCTCAGTGTTTGCAGCATCAGTTGTCGTTCCATCCAATGCTTATAACGACAGAGAATAATTTTAGTCGATATTAAAGAAGTCTTATGCTATATCGATTAAAATTATTATTTTTGTTATTTCTGCTATTAAAATTAACTGTCTTATACTATAAGACATAATAAGACATATATAACATAGGATAAGTTTTAATAAGTTTTATTGACGCGCAGCAGAGCTGTCGAATTCGTGCGCGAATGGCAAATAATCAAGAGCTAATAATAGGTATTATATTAGCTCTTGCAAGTGTTCCACTCGTCCTGCTGCACCATGGCTGCTGCAAGTGCGTTCACACTAACGAAGTCGGATAATAGACTCGATCCAGTTTGCACTTAGATACTCGTGCATGATAATCACATTCGACTGGTGTGCGTGCGAGTGTGTCCTTGGACGTGCCACAGCTACCGTCCTACCATGAGTTTTTCTGAAAAACATTGCAAACGCAAGCATAATTCAATGACTTACCACTTAGCCGATATTTCTGTGATTGAGCCCAGGCGCTGACTAAAAACAAGACGTTGGCGTTGCGTTAACTTCGGTAGTATAGTCCCAGAATAACCCCCAACCCTAGTCTACAACGTCTATCGACAAGCGCGTGGCGTGTGCATATACGCACAGGCGTGACCTCATTCTTCGAGATAAGCAAGGGGCAAGCTAAGAGTGAAAAACTCGCAGGCGGATGTGAGTAAACCATGCACATCGGTCTCGAAATCGGATATTGACACTCAAAAAAATTTTAGGTAGGGAAAGAGGTCATATTATTGTACCTTTACGTAGCGATTTTACAAAAATATTCCGTTTTTACAAAATTTTGCGTAAATTACAATTTACAAGTGCTTCCTGACATCGCTTGGAATGAGCATTGACATTTTCGCGATTGTTTCTCAGAAAATTCTTGATAGAAATACGTCAAATAAATTACAATAGCCTCAAAATCTTCATGAATTCGATCGTAGGAATTACTCGTACGGTACCTATTCTATGTTTTATTTTTCATTTATACGAAGTAACTGCGTACTATTAGAATAAATATTTAAATGCAATTTAATATTCGACTACAGGCGTTATCTTCGCATTTTAACATTTTGCGTATGTGACATTCTGTTGAACCCGTTTTTGGTGGCATGCGTACGTAGTTCTGGGCTTACAAGGTCACTCACTATAAGCTGCCTGAAAGCGCTAGGCTGCGATATATACATCACGCGCAGCGACTGTGCAAAATTCACCATGACGCCCATCGACTTGTATATAATATACTGGCTGGTATAACTCACCATCAGCGCTGATATAGGCCTATCTCGCCTAGATCGGTCATTCAGCTTGATCCCAAGTATTAATCGATAAAATGAGTGTCACTGCCTTGACACCAGCCGTCAATAGGATGCAGAAGAGACGTCTGACCAGCTAGCACGCATATTACCGTGGCCGATGCCTCGCGTAGCGCAGACAGACAGACACACATATATACATATGTATCGGTATCAGAAGTAGATAATAAGATAATAATAAGTAGATAATTCCCTATTATCTACTTCTGATCAGTATGCAGGCCCCTATGTATCTCCCACTATACGTGTGTCATCTCGCTGCTAAATGACGAAACATTTGCATAACGTTTCACCACGACAGTCCGTATTACTCACTGCGCATGCCCGCGTGCAGGGCGATGCACGCGCACGCACAGTACACGCTACACACACACTACACGCGCACACGCACAGTGCGATACACGCGCGCGCACAGTTCATGCGTACACACACAGCGCGATACACGCGCACGCACAGTACACGCGTACACACACAGCGCGATACACGCGCGCGCACAGTACACGCGTACACACACAACGCAAGTTATAGCGTATCAGCGGGGAGAACGCCTGTGGGTAATGTACCAAATGCCTGTTTTAGCTTAATATCATAAATTTTAAGTTTGGAGCACAGCTTATAACTTTATTGTTAGATACATCTCTCACACGTTCTATGCAACTTGTCCTCTTTCCAGCAACACAATCTAACCATATATAGCGCTTCTCGCCCGCTTCCTCCTCCAGCTCCTTTCGGGAACACTCTCCCAATCATTCACTCAGAACAAGACGTTTTTGAACATATGGCATTGCAATAACTGTATATTGGTGGGCAACTTTCTCACTTATTATTGGGAAAACGAACTGGTAAAAAGATATTTGATCAACATTTTGGCCCAAATAATTGTTACGAATGAATCACCACCAAAGCCCAGTAAGATGTGGTATCATGCTATAGAGCCATTTTTTTTTTAATTCCCTTTAATATGATACCAAGACACACGCCTTGTCACAAGGAGGTTCTACTACAACAACACTACTCATCTTCAAATCTGGTTTAATTTACTACTCTATGCACATCGCTGTGCGGCCATTTTGTAAGATGGGCCACGCCCATTTTTTTTTACAGTCTCTCAGCACTACTTTTCCAGGCGTAGTCGCCCCACACTTGCATCGTTTCACAGCACGGAGGGCTGCGCCTGAACACGTTGATCCACCAAACGAACCGCTTTTACAATCACCCCATGTGGCTGGTTGACCGCAAAAAATGGGGTTATGCGCCCCTGGCTTAGCGTGCTTATATCGTGCTGTCTCCCTGGCCAAACAAACTATCTGCCTGTCCAATTTGCCATCAAAGTATAACATGAGTGCGATTTCCATTTACCCGCGGCACAGCAAATATCTTTGGAAGGTTTTCACCGCGACAGCCGAACGCAATGCTTTTTATAACGATCGTCGGCGTGCTTTTTTTCATGCAAATCTCACGAGTACATCCCATTAGGGCCGCCTTCCATAAATGTCTCCTTCCACCACGGTCGTAGCGACTTGAAAAGACGGTTCTTCCGAATCCTCTCTGAACTATATATACTATAACATATCTTCATATTCGATTTCATCTGACGCAGAATTCGTAAAAGCATGTGATTTTTGTTATCCTCTGTCTCCGACCCTTGCCACCTGCGTGCATACTTTCGTCACATAAGTGCAGACGTATATAACCCGGCACTACCATGTCCCGGAGGCTCACTGGCTCTGATATTGATGATCAGTCCGACACTCTCCCCCCCCCGCATCCTCCGCGGTATAACTATCTTAATATCTAATTTACCCGACCTTCCTAGAAAACTTGACACATGTTTGTGCAAGACCTGTATCTCCATGGGGATCAACACACAGCCTTGCATAAAAACGCTAGAAAGCTAAGGCGATCCCGCTCACAACCAGCAGGAGCAGTGTTCCTAGAACTTTTATAAATAGCTGCCTGTGTAGCGAAAGGCAAGTGTAACTACAGAAAGGAAAGGTCTTTGACGTACGTTACGCACTCCAGCGGCCACTGGTGGCTGAGCTCGTAGGGACGACTGAGCGCAGTGGGACGTGTAACACCGCAGTAAGTGGTATCCACAGCCAGCTGTGTTTTTGGAAACGGTCCGTGTGCCTACTGCGTGTACTGTGCGTGCGCGTGTGATCGCACTG
>NW_014577640.1:49280-52748 GCF_000485595.1 Priapulus caudatus | reverse complement strand
CTCGTAGACGGGGCGCCATGCAGGACAGGGCTCAATTCTGTCGAACAGTTCCACAAAATTCATTTTGTAAACACCAAAACTCAATTCTGTCGAACCGGTTCCACAAAACTCATTTGTAAACACAAACTCAATTCTGTCGAACCGGTTCCACAAAACTCAATTTGTAAAACACAAAACTCAATTCGCTTCAATCCCAATTCACAAAAGAGGCATAGGAAATAGAAAAAACGTAGCACAGCTCGATTTCTTCATTGTGCTGACTTCTAGGCTAACAGGACGGGATACATCTCTCTGTGCTGTCGTGCAACAATCAACCACGTGGGCAGCCGACATTGGATCGGGGAGTAGCAAAGGAAATGGGCACATTGGGCCATTGGGGCAATGGGCATTGGGCGTAATGGGCCATGGAAATGGAAAAATTCCTGTGCACACACGGGAGCCGCGAACGCAATACAATTCTCATAAGAATTGTATATACACACCGGACGAGCACACTTCGCGCATATATATACGACTGCCGTAAAAGGGATAATTGCATAGTAACGAACAACGTCACAGCTGACAACGACTTGGGTGTAGGACTGTTCTCTCTCGACACATTCCCGCGTTCGTATCTCAACTAATGCAAATACAGATACATCATAGTCCCGGGAACCTCCATCTTCGTTTTTTTGTTATTCCTGGTCGACTTTGTCTGTTAATTCATCTGTACACGCTCTTCACTCTTGGTGTCACGTGACGCTCGGCGTTACACCCATATACTATTTTTTGAATGCTATAAATTTCTAAGCAGGGGTTTTCACGTTCGTGTTAGCATACGGCCCACCATTGAGTATACAGCTCGTGTACATCACCGCGAGCTATAACACGCATCAAGCTTTTATAGTGACTTAATTGTTAATCGCTGTCAATATCAATAATGACAGCAGTGTGTAAAGCCCCAACAGAGCGTTTATGAAAAATACTATTCTAGTAAAATCAATGGAGTCTCCTGCTATTTATCGTGTGAATCTAGCATTGGTACAGAATCCATATTACTATATTACTATATTACTTGGCGCCTGTAGTTCACCTAGAGACATGATGGTGTCTGATATGACTAGGAACAGGAAAGCATGAATAGAAACAGCAATGATGGATGCACTGTCATGCAACATATAACCTGTCGAGCCATACATTGACCTTTCTAGACGCTTCATATATGTATATATCTATTCAGGATGAGTCAGGTGTTTTCGTATGGTGTCATATAGACGTATCAATGTAGTCGCATATTAATCTATTCACTGCTATGATTTGGAACCCATGCAAGAATCCCTGTTCCCCGGGAGAGGAGCAAACGCGTGAATCCTTTAGAGATTGTAGACAGTAGAGCGGTAACTCTTTAATTTTAGAAGTTTGACAAATCTCCTTTCGTCGACAGGTAAATAATCAACCATTAGATCCAGGTCAAAGGTAGTATATCTCGCTTCCTAAAATGTCCTGGGATGGGGGCTAGTATAAATATCTGGAGGTCGAGATGTCGTGCTTTAGAACACGGTACCTTGACTGTGCTGGTTAAATTCTACTTTTCTTGAAATTCGCTGTATTGTAGCAAACATAGGGAAAAGGATTTGCCCATACCAGAATTGCCGTTTTGTTGAAATTATATGTTTAAAGTAGAAAGCACCTACTAAATTTGATTTGTGATGTAATTATGATAATCCTAATCTCTCAGTTTTATACTATATAGCGTACAAATTTCATCAACCTCTCTATATTGAAGCTAGCATATAGGCTGGGATCTATGTTTTCATATAATCAATATGCGCCAAAAGAATGTTTCGTTAAAGGTATGCATTTAAAGTAGAAACCGAATACTCACATTAGTAGCGTGATATGTAAAATGCCAATCCCTGTTTTTAATAATTTTTAAAATGTTTTTATAAATAAATGTTAAAGAAAAATGGACAGCGCATTATATTAAGACGACTATAAGACATCTTTATGTTAAGAGACTATAATTACATACTCAATCGTAGAAGGAATGCAATCACGGCTTCTGGATTCGAACACGTTTTACAAAGTTTTTAGTACCAAGTGCAATAAGCAAGGCTAATAATAAGCAAATGTTCTTTGTTAGCTTCAGGTGTATGGACCTGAACAAGATTGGCGTGCTCGTGTGCACTTGTTGCGCTCCGTATGGACTTTACTTAATCATAATTCCAGATTATATCGGATATAAGTGTGGCACGGAAGAGCAAGCAGTATAGTATCATCTACCTGGTTACAGGAATTAAAGTAAAGAACAAAGCTGGCTTATTCTTCGAGTTTGCATGTGCTCAACGATATAGCTCTTTCTCATGAATAAATATATTCGTGAGAATCCCTTACTGAAAGTGACTAGCGAGTCAACATGATGAAATGACTGCGGTAAACATTGGGATCGGCTGCTTTTACATTATGCGAGCAATAAAACACATTCGGTATGTGGAGAAGGCGAATCGTGCGTTATGACTAAACAAATATCTCCGGGGCGTATTGCATAAAACAATCGACGCCCTGACTCACTATTGATGGTAAACGCGCATACCTATAAAACATAAAGCAGGCCCGTCAGCCGGCCGGAAATCAGAAAGGCCGGCCGGCCGATCGGATCGGTAGGCCGGTATATCAGAAAGCAGGCCTGTGGGGGCGGAATTACGCACAGGTCGGTCGTTTTACTACGAAACTACGGCTCCATTAAATTCCGACTCATCGCGTGCGTCGAAGGCTTGTTTACATACCAGCGCCAGACGGCAAATTCGCCCATATACGTATATATATATATATACATTCATAACGAAATGTGTGCTTATATGACGCACTACTGGAACGGAAGTGGGATGTATATCTTACATCTCGCACAACCGGATAAATACAGGTGTGCGTCGAGTGCATACTAGTCAGTATACGAGACCAGTCGGGGTAACATTTCTTGACATCCTACAATATCGAACAATAATCGTCCTATACGTGACTCTATACTGAGGCGCAAGCATTACGATACCTCATAGCAAAACGGTCTATCACTGTATACAACTATCGTAGGCTACGTTGTAGCTACTAACGCAGCGATATAGCCAAGAATCAAGGGCAAGATATAGCCAGAGGCGACACGATACAGCTAAACGATCGGCAAGATGCAGGCATGGACCGCAGTGGTGCTGATCGTGCTGGCAATAGCAACTCTGTCGGGATCGAAGCCGGTGTTACAGATGAACATCAAGGTGAGTTTCCGTCGCACAGCCGACAGAAGCGGTAAAGAGACGTCATCATCTAGTTATCACTATACACATGCATGCACACATACACATGCACACATACACATGCACACGCACACACACGCACATATGTACACACACACATGCACACACACACGCACACACACACACACACACACACACACACACACACACACACACACACACACACACACACACACACACA
>NW_014577640.1:45450-47950 GCF_000485595.1 Priapulus caudatus | reverse complement strand
CAAAGAGTGCTTTATATATAGCCACTTATATGAACTCCCACGCGGATATTTACGATTTCCGGTGTTTACATTTCCGTTTTTTAAGGGTATTTGCGCACAATATGCAGCACAATATTTTGTTTGGTCATCTTATTCAGTTTTCAATTATTTTTGTGTGTGCCTGCGCGGAATGTGACAACCAAGTATCTTTTTTTTCATCATATTTTGTAAATGTAAGTTTCTGCAATTGGCCGTAGGTTCTTCCTTCTGCAAAGGTTCTTCCTTCCTTCAAACGCTTTGAGGGCGATATCGTATTAGATGAGAAACAGGCTGAAGCGATACTGAAATCGCTGGAGAAGCAGAAGAAGAGACAGAAGCGGAAGGTCATAGAGGGCGAGTCATTTCGATGGGACGCCAGTAAACCGATCCCATACCTCTTCAACCCTAAGGACTACAGTACGTTTTAACATCATGATCGCAAGTAATGCAAATGTAGCGAAAGTAATGCATAACAAGCATGCAGCGAAATTGTGGCAATCACAAATAAAATACCAATACACTGTATATGAAATAATAATTTCATACTTTCGTTCCAACAGAGGGCGACACTGTAACAATGCACACTAATTACATATGTATACAGAGCACGTATACCATAATATTATGCTATGATCACATATATATCATATCAAGAGCGTATAAAGAAGGAGAGCGTACAACGGTGTATTATTGGTGCAGTATTATTGATCAGCTGTCCTACCTTGTTAATATAAAACAAACCGCATGTCCCTACGATGCCCCTACGCTGAGATAATGAGCGGTGAAAATCTGGTATTTTCGCCGAAAACCGACTCGAGATCAGTGTTTACTGCAACTGTCTCTCGCTTTGAGATAACTTCGGGAAACCTCGTATGTTAATAAATACAAACGTGTATTACGTGCAAATTTTTTAATTATAATTATGTTATCGTAGTTTATTAAATTTATCATACATAGTTATATTAATACAATAATAATTACGCACGCGCTAGCCACGCGTGGGCGCTAAATTTCGAGCGTTTGCATATTCACTCCACTCGTTGTGGCCAAACTTAATTAGTCAGAAATAAACACGACGAGTCGATCACCTGCGAATGCGCGTGTTTGTAGCGGAGTATGAGAAGAGTCTGATCAAGTCCGCCCTGCAGCACTGGGAGGCGGAGACATGTTTACGATTCGAGGAGCACGTGGACACGCCGCCCGACGAGTCGTTTCTCATCATGTACCAGGATGACGGCTGCGCATCGCACGTCGGCCGACGCGTCGGACCAAACTTCATCTCGCTCAATTCGTCGTGTCTAGATGCAAGTATTCTTTCGAGCGCTCCGCTTGGGCCGTTATTAGTTAAGAGCACCACTAGATGGCGGTGGTGGTGCATTATTCGTAGTGATTCGCGTTTTACATTGAATGCTGTTGATAGTTCGTTTTATTTGATTTTAAGATTATGCTTAGCATTTGGATTAGAGTTAAACACATATCGTAGAATTGTTCTAGTTAAATATGTAGCACGTATGCTTCCTAGGTGGGTCTGTTTCGTGGCTTTCGCGTTGCTCGCGCCAGCTGGTGTCCACTATAATATTATAAGAATATAACAGCATATTATAGTTCGCGAATACAGCGACCGCTGCTGACGTTTTCACGAGTAATGTTTAAGATTACTTATACTGGGTTACGTGGGAGTGAAGAAGACGACACTTATTGACCTAGTTATGAAATTAATAGAATAACTAATTACCTTAAAAACAACGAAAACGAAAACGAAACTATTTACATCGTAGTTATATTAATTACACGTACATCGATCACAAGCAATCTATATGATATACATGTAATGCTATGTGATGTGTGCGTGCGTGCGCGCGTACGTGCGCGCGTACGTGCGTGCGTGCGTGCGTGTGTGTGTGTGCGTGTGAGTGTGCGTGCGTGCGTGCGTACGCACGTGTAATTATATTAACAGTCGTTTTCTAATCAGATGGGCGTGATCGCGCACGAGGTAGGGCACGCTCTCGGCTTCTGGCACGAGCACTCCCGCAGCGACAGAGATGACCACGTAAACATCCTTAGTGACAACTACGAAACTCAGTACGCCGGTAACTTTCTGATCAGAGACGAGAGTCAGGAAGACAACTTTAGCGTGCCATACGACTACTCTTCCATCATGCACTATGGAGGCACGGTAGGGGTGGACACACTAGCCGATTTTTCATGCGGTCGAGCCGGTCGGCGATTTAGCCGGCCGGCTGAGTCTGGAGCTTTGCGGACACACTACGCGGCTAAGCCGGGCGACTCTGTGGATTTTCAGCACGCTTCATCTCGCGCCACCTAGATTGATAGTCACTTGATTGTAAATGGCTGAAGATGGCAAAAGCTGTAAATGGTTGATTTTAAATCACGTGACAACTAATTGTGATTTGATTGGCTGATGAATTGTACAATCGGTCGGCTCAATCGCAGACACGGGCACACTATAGGCGATTGCAGC